>NC_056585.1:17519928-17747428 GCF_018340385.1 Cyprinus carpio | reverse complement strand
CAGGTTATTCCAAAAAAGGCAAGATTTGGTTTTAAAAAGAAATATTCATTCATTCATTCATTCATTCATTCGTTCAGTTAACTAAATTGTAAACAAACTAATAAAACTACAAGTTCAGTTTGTTAAAATTGTATAATTTGGCAAAGAACAAAACCTTTTTATTATCTTTATAAATTAATAATAATAACAGTGATAATAATAATGTATTATATATATATATATTTATAAACCCAGATTAATAATTATTTTAGTTCATTGTTAATGAACTAACTACTGTAAACAAATAAAAAAAAAAAAAAAAAAATTCGGCCAGAATCAAAATGCAACATTCTATGTGTTCTTTACAATCCCAGAATGCCCTCCATCAAGTGACAGAGGTCTAAGTTTCTTTCGATGTGGCAAATGGAGTTAAATTAAATATTTATTTTAATTCTGCAAATATTTTTTTTTTTATATGTAAAGCTATAATGTTTTATATTTTACTGTAATTTTTGTCAGTGAATATTTGTTTGTGCTGTGCATGATTTTTATTATTATTATTACTTTTATTATTATTAAAATTGCATTCATTCATTGATTTGATTCAGACTCCATGACATTTTAAAAGACAGCTGTATGTGTAGGCAATATCCAGCAAGGTGGCTAAATAGGTTTGGTTGTATTTGGATTCTATAGAAACTGAACCTTTGGAAAGGTTTCAGTCCTGAAATATAACCTCACAAACTCATATCAGTAAGTGTGTGTACACTATGTACATTAACTGTATTTTCATATGTCTTGTGCATATAGCAGAGGGGCCAGATGAAGAAGCAGAATCAGTTTCTGGACCAGTCTGTCCTGCTCTGGGGTGGTACTGGGGGCAATGGGGTCTTGGACAGTCATCTGTCCTGCAGGCCTGTTGTGACCTTCTCTACAGTTAGGACACAGAGCAGCGGATTTCTCCATAGCGTCTGTCAGCGCTGGCACATGACATGCCAGCCTGCAGCGTGCCAATGGCCTCTCCCTTACAAAGCTTTGTGCACATGAAACACACTCTCACCCACACAACTACTCTCTTAGGCACTGATTACATCTTTCCTCAGACTTCCTGTGGTGTTGGGCCTTCAATTATATGTCATGAAAATGAACAGATCACAATGGAGAAGTAAATAATTCTACTTTGGAATTATTATTAAGTGGAATACTAAAGTATAATAGCTAGATTTTATATGCATCTGTGTTATCAGTGGTGCTCTAGAGGATTATACAAAGAGATCAAAATTAAACTGGTGTAAGTTTGACTGAATAAAAGACAATCTCGCTGATGGTCTCAAAACTGAAATGAGGCCTGTCAATAGCTTCTGGTGTTCTCGTTCTGGACTGCTTTCTTTGATCTTGTTCAATTATCATGACAACAGCCTCAATATCCAGCTCAAGTCCTGAACTTTGATCAAACTTTCATTGTATGCTTTAAAGATTCATACAGCAAGAAAGCATTCTCCACCTGTCTTTGCATGCATGTCTGTGTGCATATAAGTGTCTATATTTAAATGTTTAGACAGAGAGTGGCGAATTCACAATATACTTGTGATTTTTTTATGCAGGTTTTTGAGGCAACTTACGTTCACTGATTATCTTTCTCTTTTTTGTCTTTTGCTTTCTTATTCCTTATTAATTACAAGGGAATAGTTCACTGAAAATTCAAATTCTGATTTCATTTTTTTTTCTGAAAATCATTTACTCTCATGTTGCTCCAAATATGCATAATTTACTTTCTTCTGTGAAAAGTAAAAGGTGAGTTTTTGAAGAATGTCCTCCTGTTCACACTTTTGATTATAATAATAAAGGTAATGATAATGATTATTTTTTCTTTTCAAGTTTTCCATCTAATATTTAAATTTTACGTTTTTAATACTTTTAGTTCACCATAACAACACTGAGCCAAAAAGTAGTTGCACTATTATTGACTTCCAGCTAGCTGTTTTTCGGTGCAACTATCAGGATTATTTTATTTAGTAAATGTTTATTTTTATTTAATCAGCAAATCGTGAACTGGATCATTCTCAAGTGTGAAAAAAAAATAAAATAAAAAAAAAAAAATATATATATATAGATATATATATATATATATATATATATATATATATTATATATATATATATATACCATTTCTGTGAACTGAATCAAAACATTAATTATAAAGGTCTAACCAAAATGAATGTTTCATTCACAAATCTGTCATATTGCTTCACTGAGTGTGCCAAGGACAGCTAGAGCGGATGTCAAGGTTTTTTTTAGAGAATATCAACTTTAAACTTAGCACATTTTCTCACACACAACATATGACTTCAAAGGACTTGGAAAAAGTTTGGACCACTTCAGTTTTAATATACTTTATTTTTACTTTATTTTATTGCATTTTAATAAAGTGAAATGGTCACGACTCAAAAACGAGTCAAAAGCCTTTTCTCAGAAATACTCTGTGCATTTGTCACTAATGAATGATTTCTATGGACTTTCACAGCATATCAGAGATTACAGAATAAATAAATCAGCCTGTCCTCTTTCAACCAAGACCGATCTCTCCCTGTTTCCACCAGACTAAGAAGAAATGGGACTCTCATTAAGTAAGTAGGAGCAGTGAATATTACTTTGGATGCAGCAGGATTAAGAACCTAAAGTGGGGGAGAAGACCAAGGATACATGGAGATAAAGACCACTTTATACCATATAATCTCAGTAAGCAGAAAAACATATGGAGTCATTATAGATTACTTAAAAGAAACAAGCAAACATGCACTCATAAGCACTAGAATGAGCATGCTTTATGTCGATCAACCCTTGTGTCAGACCGGACAATCCTTTAACACGACACATCTGTGGATGTTACACATTCTTAAGCGTAAGGTCACAGATGTACACTCAGAAGTGACAACAGATTCCATCTGTTCTGCAAACGGCACTATAGGTTCTGCACTTTATCTATCTGCACTTTAAAAATAGCTTACATGCAATATGCTACTTTTCCCTCAGAACCAATCCCTAAGAACTATTTATTATACAAAGTACAGCATCGTCCTTATTTCTATTTATGTTCCTCTCACAGTCATGTTTATTACTGACCAGAAGTGTTCATCTGTATATTTGTGTGTGTGTGTTACTGTGTTCCGATTATAAAAAAGTGCTTAGACCCCTAAGAAACACATTACACAACATTAAGAGAGATTAAGAACCAAATCAGCCAAGGGTTGCCATGGAGACCTGGATCAAAGTTATTAATTTCTGATGAGCGATCTAGTCAGAGATTTGGTAACACGGATTAGCAAAATCTTCCTCTCATTACCCCCCTCCTTTTAAACAGCACAGACATAGAAACAGATGTTAGTCTGTCTTTTTGGAGTAATTTTTCAACTTAACTGAACTCAAGTCTGCAAAAAACTTTACATAAATGGCAGTCCAACCCTATAGATATTATGATCTATGTGAAACATTTTGTATAACAGTTATGTATTATTATTTTGAAATACTAAAAAGTTTTTTCATTTGCTAAATATAAATGGAAAATAAAAATAACAGCATTCAGATTTGGAAGGACATGAACGTGAATAAATAATGACATTTCATTTTTCATTTCAGTTTTTTTCTTCCTTTAAAGTTTAAACTACTCCTAAAATATTATAATAATACATTTTATTTGTAATTCACCTTTATTTAAAGGAGTAGATTAAATGTTTATATAATATATATACAGTACAGACCAAAAGTTTGGAAACATTACTATTTTTAATGTTTTTGAAAGAAGTCTCTTCTGCTCATCAAGCCTGCATTTATTTGATCAAAAATACAGAAAAAACAGTAATATTGTAAAATATTATTACAACTTAAAATAATAGTTTTCTATTTGAATATACTTAAAAAAAAAATTATTCCTGTGATGCAAAGCTGAATTTTCAGCATCACTACTCCAGCCTTCAGTGTCACATGTAACATCCAGTCTATCACATGATCATTTAGAAATCATTCTAATATTCTGATTTATTATGAGTGTTGGAAACAGTTCTGCTGTCTAATATTTTTGATGAATAAAAGGTTAAAATGAACTGCATTTATTCAAAAAAAAAAAAAAAATCTAATAATAAATATTCTAATAATATATTTTCTTTACTATCACTTTTTTATCAATTTAACACATCCTTGCTGAATAAAAGTATTGATTTTATTTAAAAAAAAGAAAAAAAAAAAAAAAATACTGACCCCAAATTACTGACAGTAGTGTATATTGTTATTACAAAATATTTATATTTTAAAAACATAGCTTCTTTTTTTTTTTTTTTTACTTTTTATTCATCAAAGTATCCTAAAAAAGTATCACATGTTCTGAAAAAATATTAAGCAGCAGAACTGTTTCCAACTTTGATAATGAATCACCATATTAGAATGATTTCTAAAGGATCATGTGATAATGATCCTAAAAATTCAGCTTTGCATCACAGAAATAAATGATAATTTAAAGTATAATTAATTTAAAAACAATTATTTTAAGTTGTAATAATATGTCACAATATTAATTTTTTTTCTGTATTTTTGATCAAATAAATGCAGGCTTGATGAGCAGAAGAAACTTCTTTCAAAAACTAAAAAAATAGTAATGTTTCCAAACTTTTGGTCTGTAATATATATATATATATATATATATATATATATATATATAGACAACTATATAAGTACACTATTTGTAGACTGATTACCTCTAAATGTGCTACAGTGTGCTCTGTGCCACTATCAAACCTCTGATCTGTTTTATCTGCCAGACAAGTTGAGAAAATAAAGCTATATTCTTAAACCATTCATTTTAGCAGATGTATATGCACATACATATGCACATTATACAAGAGCAATGGACACTGAACAGAGCCTTGTCTGCTTAAAAAAAAAAAAAAATAGAAAGAAAGAAGATAAAAAAAAAGCTTCCCGCTCACACTTTATTGATCCCTTAGGGGAAATTTAGCACTAAACGGCTGCAACATCAAACACAGAGTGTACAACACTCAGTTACACACAAGTTAATTGCATAAATCTATGGATAAGTAGGCTATAGACTACTAACCCCCAAATGAACTTGCATAAAAGAGTGGTAGTGGTTCACTCGCACAGTTCATTCAGACAAATCATCTTGAATGAATCAGCCGTTGAAAGTCAAAGCTTTTAGTTAGAGATGGATTTATTCATTTCAAAATCATGGTTCAGAGCTGAAGGCTAAAATACATTACTTTTCACTGCATATCCTTCAGCCTTGCCTTTTGAGTCTGATAGTATTTAAATGTGAAAAACTTATCTGAAAATAATAATAATAATAATAATAATATGCTTTTACTACTACTATTACTGGTAATTAATAGTCAAAATAATAATAGCTACTATAATTATTTTTATTCTTATTATTATTACTACTACTACTGATAATAATAATAATTGCACTTAATAGTTAAAATAATAATAATTAATAGCTGCATGGATTTTTAACATTTGTATTGTCTACCAGTATACTGTAGATGACATGAAAAGAAAGAAATATAGAATGAATGAATGAATGAATAATATACTTGTATATATAACAATAACGTACTTTTAAAATATCACATTGCATTTTACCCGACTACCTGTCAGCTATTGCTATGATAGATGTTTTGAGAAATCGCCTATCTTAACCTATCACATCTATTATGAGGATGTGTGAAATGATTTGGTGGTGTGGCCTACGCTCTCTTTAGAAAACTAACCAGTAACTATCAGTAACACTTTCTGCTTTTCAGTAATTTTGCACATTCGCATCTAATCACATCTTTGTAGGGCAGACCACTTCAGTGGCTCAGTCTTGCTTAAGTTAGCAAACAGGTGAATTATTATTAATTTAATTATATTAATACTTAATTATACCCCATTCTGGATTGAAATCCAGGCCTAAACTTCACATTACAAACACTGAGAACTCAACCTGCTTGAGTGTGTGTGTGTAGATCAGGCCTGTCACAGAGAACCTAATCTCTGGGGGGGCTCTGGATGCTCTTTGCAACGAAGTGACAGAACTCTGTCACACTCTGCCACACTCACACCCTTTGCCTTGGTCCATGCTCTGTCCCTGCATGCCCCATCTGTGTGTGTATGTGTGATTGTGATGCTCTCGGTGTGTGTGAGTGTTTGTGGGATGTCAGGCGTGTCCCATCTGCAGCCTATGAGTTGTGTAATAAGCTCGCTCAGAGCCAGGCAAGGTGAAGGACAGCAAGAGCGAAGGAAAGTGGGAAAACAGAGCCAGGAAGACAGTCTTAGGCTTCTCCAGACACAACTACATATTCATATCTTCTGAACTAATCCTTAGACAGTGTTCTGTCTCCCATGCTTGTGAACTTTCGCCACCTGGCTCATCGTGATGCTGTTTCAACTTCTCAATCTCCTCCCCAGCGGGCAAACCGTAACGACTCTTCTCGCAGGCGTGATAATCCTCCTTTATGCGCTGACACACACGAGTCCCAGTGTCTCAGTTTTACCATATTTAAATCCTCAGTGATGCATTGCTCTGATTGTCTCTGCTGTGCGTTTCTGTTAGTCTGCTCCTCTCAATGTTGATGTTGAACTTTACGCTCTCAGATGGTGCATCCAGCACCAATGAGCCACGCTACGCCATTTTACTTGTGCTAAAAGTACCCCTGGAGAAGTTAAGACCAGTGCATGAATAATACATGAGGTATAAACATTGCCATAAAGCTCTTATTATAGCATTCAATCAGCCCAGCCAAGATATTCTGCACCAAACGTGCTGACTTCCTCTATACACGTAGCTACAATTACAGAGCCTGAGATAAAGAGATAGGCCTCATGGATAATGCTGAGAATTTACACCTCTCCATCAACCCTCCTGCATTTTTGCCTCTCTTTCCTTCCTCCCTGACTTTTTCTTCACTTTCTTAAGCAGATGTTTTTTTTTTTCTTTTCTTTTTTTTTCTTTTTTTTTTCTTCTCCCATCCTCTGGGCTTATAAATGAGAACGGCTGCTATCTTCATCTTAAGCTCTGAGAAATTGCATTCGTAAGAGCATGTGAATAATATGGCTGCTCCCATGCCAATGCCAAGATCTTCTTACTCATATCGACAAAGACATCACAGACACGGCTGGAGGGCGGAAAGAAGGACAGATGCACAAGTACACACACAAATAGCTTTACTCTTTCTCTCTTACTCATTATTAAAATCCATGAGTCTGAGATCATATTTAATTCAATATAATAAATGACTAAATATGTATGTATATGTGTATTTTATATGTGTATGTACATGTAAGTTTTATCTGTGTGTACATTGCTGGGGCTCTCCTTAGGCAGCTGTTTGCAAATCTCTCAGCATAACCTCTTTGATGCTTGCAATGGAATTTGTAATATTTATTTGTTTTATTTTATTTATTTATTTTTTTTAAATGAAATTTCAGAGAAAACACACACACATATATATGTACACACACGTGTACACACACACACACACACACACACACACAAAATCCGCATCGTTACTCCTATTGATCTTTTATTTAAAAAAAAAAAAAAAAAATCTAACCTTTCATTGAAGAATAAAAACTTAAATTAGGGGGAAATCTCTTTATGAAATAAACGTTTTTCTCTAATACACATTGGCCACATTTAATGGTTCATGCTTTGCAGCCTGAAATGAAGACAGACTCAGTTTTTGTTTTATGCAGCTGTATTTACTCAATGCAATTTATAACATCCAAGTGAAAGATATAAAACCAACATGTTAAGAAAAAAAAACAAAAAAACAAAACAAAAAAACAATCACTGAGTTGGAAAAAGGATCACCCCCCTCCAACAAATGACTTATAAACTCAATCAGGTGTAGCTAATGACCTTCTCAATGGCACACAAAGCCATTTGACTTTCAGCCATGATCTACTTTGGTTATTTTGGCTGCGTTTACACTTGGCATTAACATGCGACCTGTATCCGGATATTGTCCACATACACATTGAAAAGACAAGTGTAAACGCACTTCTGAGCGGAATGTTATCCGATCAGCGTGTCCTGGTCCAGAGGTAGTAAAGGACACATTGTGATCGAATCTCAGTGTAATGTAAATGCAATCCAGCCACCGTGTCTGCATTCGCAGGTGGACATCACGCAAAACGCCACCCCCCCACCTCGTGAACTGTCAGAAAAAAGACGCAGAACACCCATGTGGAGTGCTAATGAAACTCCTACACTTATCTTTGATTTGTAAAATGTCCCATGAATGAAAATGCTTTTCAAAAGAAAACCCACCTCTTCAGGTTGACTTTGCACTGGGCCATTCTCTGCAGACTTATTTTAAATATAGCGGGAAAGACAGATCCGATCGGTTATGCTAACAGAAAAGTCAGTTGATGTTTAAACGTGCCGTGTTCTGACACAGTGATCGCATGCTAATGCCAAGTGTAAACTATGATTAGCTGAGCTTGAATAGAGCTTTCCTGGAGCATTTCAGTGCAACTGAAACAAACAATCAACTATGGGTGGCAAGGCACTGTCATAAGATCTGAGGCAGGAGATGGAAACAAAAACATTTCAAAAGCTTAGGAGCGCATTGAAGTATATTATTAAGAAGTGGAAGGTATTTGGAATAACACAGACCATCGCTGGATTAGGACGTCACTCCAAACTGGATGAAAGAGCCAGGAGGAAACTGGTCAGAGAGGCGACCAAGAGGCCTACAGGAACTCTCAAAGTATTTGCAGGAATGTATGACAAAGAGTGGTCATTGTGTACATGTGACAGCGATATCACAAATTCTCCACAAATGTGGCTTGTATGGGAGAGTTGCAAGAAAAAAGACACTCCTCAAGAAAGGCCACATGCTGTCACAACTGAACTTTACCAAAAGACACCTTGAAGATCTGAGGCCACATGGAAAAAGGTGTTATGATAATTATTTGGCCTCAACACCAAATGATTTGTCTGGCGGAAATCAAATATTCAAATAACAGCATTCCTCCAATAAAGCATGGAGGTGGTAACCTTCCAACATGACAATGACCCAAAGCATACAGCAAAACTGAACACCGTGGTTGAAGGAGAAAAGGGTGAATGTACTTGCATGGCTTAGTCAGAGCCCAGACTTAAACTCCATTGAATATTTGGATTGACTTGAAAACTGCAGTCCACAAACACTCACCATCAAATTGAAGTTAGTCGGCAAATGTTGCAAAGTCTAGATGTACAAAGTTAGTAGAGACATATGCAGACAGACTAAAAGCTTTGATTAAAGCAAAAGGTGGTTCAACAAAATACTGACACAGTGTGCCTTTCTTTATTTCAGGCAACAAACAGTGGCAAATAGTGTCAATGTATTTCTATCCAGAAAGTCTGATAAAAATATGAAAATCAAAGAAAAACACAAATAATTAAAATTGTGAATTAAAAACAGTTAATGAGGTCTTTTACAAACGATCCAACAAATGCAAACTGTAGGTGCTCAAAAGAACCCATGAAACAGCGTTTGCTCTTTCTTTTTGAAGTAGCTGTTTAATTATTCTGAAGGACTTCGTCTCCTCAATCAATCTCAGCTAAGACTTTAACAGAAGCATAAAAGATTAGTAGGAGTATGTAAAAGAGTGCTGTATAATTCATGGTGCTTTTTCAGGTACTTTTAAGCGTCAAAAGCTTCTGAGTGTGGAGCTAAAGTCTGTTGGCAGGAAGTTGATTAAGATACTCCTTATGTTAGCACCAGCTTAAAAGTCTCTTAACTTTGCAACCTGTGGGGTTTTTTTTTTTTTTTTTACATTTTTCATCTAATACATCAGATTTGGATTACTATGAAAAAACCTATCAATTAGAGAATCTTTGTAGAGGGTGTTTGTTGAGGGTTTTGGCGGTTCAAACACTGCTAGAAAGTCTTGAGTCTCTCGTGCCAATGCTTTGAAGAGCAAGCAGTGCAGCAGAGCACTTTATCAACTTGACTGCTTTTTCCTCTGTAATGTGATCCACGCGGTTATGTGAAAGCACATAGTCATATCTGTTCTCTGTCACCCTTTAATGTGAAATATGAGGGGAGACACTGTGTTGATCCCCTCTAATTGTCTGGAAGGTTCTGGGCTGATTAGGAATTTATACTTTAAGATCCCGGCGCTCGCCAGCACATTTGTGTGTGCGCGCGCTAGGCAGTGTGTCTGTACCCTGTCTCACAGTAATTTAGCGAGCCGAGGTGTAACCTGTGACGCATGACATGTTCGGCAAAGATGAAAATGGAAACTCAAAGGGCCAGAATCATATTGGTAAGATGGCTTTATCAACGCAGATTGTCAAATGACAATTTAAACACATGAAAGTCTGATAATAGGAAGAACGTTGTAAGCGGACAGCGATGGTTCTAGGTTTGGGACTTATTATTCAGTTATGAGATATGAAATTAGATGGATAACACACTCTGACACGGAAAAGTCTCTCTGTGCACCACAGTCATTTTTACTTAGAGAAAATTTCTTTCAGCACTGATAATTTTTAGATGTGTATATATGTATATATATATATATATATTATATATATATATATATATATATATATATATATATATTATATAATATTATATATATATATATATATATATAATTGCAGTACTGTATGAATTACATAATTTTGTGTTATTGCTCTATAAATGGCATATAAATGTCCATAACCCGTTGTTTACATAGTACATTATCATGCAGATTTAAAATGTATATATTTTAAAATGTAATTTTAACTGCTGAATTTTTAATAAGCTGATTTATTTTTATTTTTTTTTTAATGTTAATTATTATCAACACTGAAAATGGTTGTGCTGTTCAATATTGTTGTTGAAACTACTTTATGGCGCATATTTTTTTCAGGATTCATTGGTATTTTGTATAATGTAAAGGTCTTTACTGTCACTTTTGATCAATGTAATGTATCATTGCTTTATAAATGTATTAATTTCTTTCACAAAATAAAACAAAAACAAATAAAAAAACACAGACATCCAACTTTTGACTGGTATTTTACATGTATAACAAGTGACTGGCAGGTTAACTAAGAGCAACATTGATGCAATACTCTCATTTCCCATGAAAAATACAACAGAATTACAGCCGTCAAAGACATTCACTTCAGTTCAATTCAGTCTGTCTGTATAGTGCTTTTCACAAAGCTTTACAAAGGATAATGCATTACAAAACCACCCAGTAAGCAACCAAAGGCGACAGTGGCGAAGAAGAAAAAAAAGTTTAAATAAATTAATGAAGTAATATTGGTAGCTTGGTAGGAATGAGACTCACCTCCTTGGGCTGGCACATATTTAAAAAAAAAAATACACAGAGCATACATACATAAATGTTTATTTGACCAGATATAATCCAGCCACATAAGTATAAATGATAATACTGACATCTAAACATAACCAAGGCTCTTAAAGTGGCCACAGAACGGTGTTTTTGTTGAGCATGGATAAACATTGCTATAGTTACATTCCCTTGTAAGACTGGGCTTGGTGAATTTGTGACATAGGAGGTATGTAACTGGTTAGGTGGGAGAATTCGGGCCCATATAATATTCTGACTCTGAGTGTTGAGTTTATCTTCTGCTGGCTTGCAGACTAGTCTCTGAATCAACACTGATACAACTAAGCATATAATTCTATCCACCAGACACATGGAGACAAAACCAACATAGTTACATGGTGTTTTTATTTGTTTTGTGTTCCTGTGACGTTTTTGTGTGTTATTCAAATGAAACAGCACTGCATTAGCATTGCCTGTGGCTCTGTTTTATTTTGATGTTGCGTCCTGGTTATTGCTACAACAATTTAGTTATCTTAGCTGAACATTCCGGCGAGTAATTGCAAGCACTATATTGTCTGTACTGAGAATGTGTTCTGAATAGAAGACAGCGAGATGGAATGTGTTTATGATTTAGGCTTATTTTTTTTATTCATTTCAACCCCTTTTCCAAGGTTTCATCATTTAACAATCTACAGCAGTTTTTGAAACCTTTTTTTTTTTCTTTGCTGCTTCTGTTGTTGTTGCTGTCAGTCTATTTGGCTAGAAAGATTTAAACCAGCATTGCAATTCATGTGTCAAAATTCTATGTTCTTCAATAGACTGTTTCTTTTTTTTTTTCTAACAAATGTCAAAGCAAGCCTAAAATATTCTCATAATAATAATTATAACAACAACAACATTTAAAACTGTTTGAAATATTTTTTTTTTTTTTTTTTTTTTTTTTTTTTTTTTGAGAAGCCAATAATAATACATTATGCTGAAAATCCATGCAGCCTATTTCCATACAGCAAAAGTGGTCTGTGATTCATAGGCTCTAAAAAACATTATACACACACGTGTGATATATATATATATATATAATATATATATATATATATATATATATATATATATGCTATATATATATATATATACAAAATATTCTGTAACAAATAATTCTGACTACAGATTTGTTAGCATACATTAACTGAAACATGAATTGTATGTATTAAAATGCTTTCAAATATGAATTGTGTGCTGTAAAAATGTAAGTCTGCTAACATGTCGCCACATAAGGATTACAACAACCACATGAATGTGAGTTAACTAAAAACTGAAAATCTTATTTAAAATAATTGAGAGGATGAGTAAATTATATATGATGAGATAATTTTCGTTTTTGGATGAACGTCACCTTTAATGGTAGAAAAAATTGAAGCTGGTCTTAAATTTCTTAATCATATAATGGTTGTTTGCACAGAGAGAATGAGGGAGGCATTCAAATGCATATAATGGCATTCTTCCAGATCTGAGAGGCAGAGACAGATGTTAGGTGTTGTGCCGCATACAGCCATCTCTCTCTCTCTCTCTCTCTCTCTCTCTCTCTCTCATTGCTGAAGACTTCTTCCTTTAGCTCTTGCAGTGTCCTCCTTTTCCCTGGGGAGCCATTACAGCGTGGTGCTCAGTGCGAGATAATGGAAGGGTAATGAATTTCCAAACTAATCTATATTAGGGCTGTTCTCTGAGTCGGGGCCATGGAGAGATACATAGTGAGCGAGAAAAGAAAGACAGAGGGGGAATGAGGAAGGTATGAGGATGGGACATGCTCCTTGACTTTCTGTCTTTGCTGTTTGTATGACCCTCTGAACCACACAAGAACTCACTCCAGGGTAAAGATTTTGAAACTCTCGTGGTTAAGGTTACGGACTAGCATTAACCTTATCAGAAAGCAGCTCTCCAGACAGTGTGTTAAAACAAGGCAGGGAATTCAGTAACACTTGGTGCTGGCCTGACAATGCTCAAAGATTAACTTATGTTTGTTCTAGGGCACACTTGAGACTCGGAAATAGAAAATCTGAGCTCATTCAGCAACTTGGGAAAGAAGTTTTAACTGTATTTAAACAATACCTCAAACACAGTCCAGATTTAAAGCTGTGGTTCTCAACTGCTGGGATATGATTTAAATAGGGTCATGGACAGCACGGAACAACAAAAGTAAATAAAAAGTAAATGTAACTGATCATATAATCATCTGTATATAGGATGAATTCTGAAAAAAAAAAAAAAAAAAAAAAAAACTATGCAAGGTAAAATACATTATGACTCTGACTGCATTACTTACTTGCATGGCGAACTATTGGCTGCAATGTTTTTATTAAAAAAATAAAAAAATGAATAATAATAATAATAATAATAATAATAATAATAAATAATAATAATAAAATATATATTGTTTTTTATTCTCCAAACTACTTAGGGTCATGTAATGCTATGCTATAATATATAATGCTATGCTATAATATATAATATATAATATAATAATTGTTGTTGTTGTTTTTTTTATTTATTTATTTATTTATTTTTTCATAAAACTTATAATGCTGTATAATAAAGCTGCATAATGTTTGGGGTTTATCTGTAAGATGTGGGATAAAACCCAAATGCAAGTGTTTCAAAATCTCATTGAAATGTCTCATGCCATCCAGCCAGCATAATACAATAGTCTTTGTTCACAGTGCAGCTGGTTGAAGTGATTTTATTAAGATACTTGAAGGCCCAAATAAAATGTAATTAGATGCCGTACACTATTTCTTGTAGTGGCAGTAAACACTAATTCAGCAACTCCAAGCTGAAGATTGCTTTCTAAAGGGATGTGCATGCATCATAGAAAAGGGGGGGTGGGGGATTGATTAGTTCTCTCACTTATGAGAGGGGCTAGTGACTTCATTAATGTGGGTCTGACTGATGAGCGGGTCAGAGGCGCTGTTTGATGCATACTAAATGACTGAAGACTCGGGCAGGCATATCTGCGGATGTGTATGTGCTTGTGGGTGTCATCGCACTCTCCCAAATAATGACATACGCACATACTTAGTAAAAACCACCTGAAGCCAACAAACAGCATTAAGCAGAACTGGAAGAGAATATACAACATCTCACAGTTGTTTCGTTCTCAAATAAACACCTCTCTTCGTATGCCCTCCCAGCTCTGGCTGGAGGTTTTAATGGACTGACAGATTAAGGGGACTCCAGCGGACACCATCAGTCTAATGAAAAACAGATGCTGACCAGATGAGAGCTAAGACCGTGGCACTGGCCAGCTTTCTTTGCCAGGCCAGGGAGTTGGCATGTTGACATGCAATGCAAAGATACTGAAAACTACCAGCAAGACATTGCCAGTTTTGTCAGAGCTCATTTGCAGCCTTTAAAGAGTACGACTGGTGCAGCAGGTGGGCTCATCAGCCCATACTGGAACATCCTATAATCAGACCAGGACAGAGAATCTGTATTTGAAATAGGAAGTAAGCAAGTTTTGCCACTAGAGTCAAGCCAGAGATGGAATTTATGGTTAATTTTTGGTGGGAACTGGTTCAAAGGCCACAGACATATGAATCAATGGGTGAACTGAACATAGTTACTATCTCTAACGGTCATAAACCAGTGGTATGATATTACAATGATAGGCAAACATTTTATTTGAAGTAAATTTTTTAATTGCAAATTTTACATTTTGCACGTTCATGTGATTGTAGTTAAAAATAATTATTTTATTTAGCCAGATTCAACAGCAATAAAATGGTTGGGGGTCAACCAATAATACAATAAAATAATAAATATAATAATAAAAGTAATCAAGCATATCCCTCCACCATCTCAATTCAACCTTTATTTCTGTTATGTATTAAATATTACAGCCTTTATTAACTTTAAAGGTTAATTAACTAACGTTTAATTCACTGACAAATTGTGTGAAATTATGGTCCTTTTCTTTAAAAAATTATGGCCCCTTTTTTTATTTATCAAAACCATTTCAATTACACCTTTATTTCTATTCACTTCTATTATGTATTAAAGATTATAAACTTCATTAACTTTAACTATGGTTTAAATTATATTATTTATAATTAAAATAATATATTTTATTTATATTTTTGTTTTATTATATAATGCCACTTAAGGCAATGTAATACACTTTTACTTTTTAATACACTTTTATATGTTCTATGTTTCATTTGTTCATAGGATGGCAATGCAAGCGTGTTTCAGTCAAATCAACAAGTACTACAGTGTATTACTTTACATTATTATATTATATTATGTTCTATTGTTTTATAGTAAATAGTAAAGACGTTACAGTTGAAATGATAATAACAAAGATGATGATACATCAAGATGATATAGTGTGTTTGCATTTGTCAAGTCACTCTACGTAGTATTAAGTGCTTGTTTAAATGCTTTTAAAACACCTTATGGCCTCCATCACACACTACACAGGGACAGCTTGATGACACACTTGCATCATTGTAACTCACTGCCTGTCTGACTTGTATTTTCCTGGCTGACCGGCTCTGGCATATCTCTGGCCTCTGAGCCGGAGGGGCTTTCAATCAGGGCGACGGGGCTGGAACAAACGATTGGAGCACGGCTGATCCAATTCTGTGTGCCGGGCTGCAAAGGGGAGGAGGGCACTCTTAAACTGATTGTGTTTTCTCCTCAGGGTCCTGTTCCGGCCTTCCCGAGGAACGACCCGCAATTATGACTGCTGACAGGCTCTAAGTCAGTTTCAACCTGACGTCTTTATCAAAATAAAGTGCCGCTCCATTACCACTGGAGAGGAGAAAAGTGCGGAGAGGAGATGGGTTTGGGGAAGATGCCTGCCTTTACTTCCATGTGTGAGTGCAATATCTTCGATTGCTGCTCTCTCTAGGGTAAGAAAAAGAAAATAAAGCAAACCTAAAGATATCTTCCCGTGCAGGTTTAGCTGAAGCGTGGAGGCCATACATTCGGCCTTGCACTGGTTGAGGATGACTGCAAAATTGCTGTATTGATTGATTTAGTAATCATGGTTTGTTCAACAATTGCATCGCCTGATCCTATCTTTTTGACCGCTCAACTTTATGACTTTAAAGGCATCATTTACTTCACAATATAAGGTTATCTAATGCGCTCAGGCAAAGGAACACACTCTAAATTCAAAACTCTTACTGCTCTAGTGGTTCAGAGAGAATTGGTGATTAGAAGTAAACACTGCAGTTATTTTATATATATATATATATATATATAGAGAGAGAGAGAGAGAGAGAGAGAGAGAGAGAGAGAGAGAGAGAGAGAGAGAGAGAGAGAGAGAGAGAGAGAGAGAGAGAGAGAGAGAGAGAATTACTGTTGTCTGCATCACATATGCCATTCCAGAGAAGGGATAGCAAAGGAGAAAAAAAAAAAAAAAATTAGTTACATCATTCAAGATTTCTAAAGTCATTATTCTATCTACAGGAAGAAGGGAATTTAAACATGAATAAAATAGAATAATGACTTTAGAATTCTTGAATGATGTACCTCTAGTTTTAATATTAGACAGCAGCAGTAATTCACAGGCCTGTTTTCTCCTGTGTTTCTCTTTCCTAAGAATACACTCAGTTATAACTTATTTAGGCTTCTCAATTTAGCATGCTGATTTAGCATGATTTATTATTTTATAATAATTATTGTAAAGTTATCAAATTAACTTTTTTTTTTTTTTTTTTTTAATAAAAAGCAAAACAGCTAAACAGTGTAATGGGAACACATGGGTTTTGCAGTAAAGGCCGGTTCACACCAAAAATGATAAATATGAAGATAACAATAATTATACTAGCATCCACACCAATGCACAATATCATCTTTGTCCTGTTCATAATAAACGCACACTAAAGTTTTGTCATTTGGTGCTTTAAATGCTCAAGTTGGGTGGATTCAGTTTGGGTATGTTTTTATGAAAGAAAAAAAAAAAATGTTCAGAAAGTAATCCAACGATTACGATGGTCTGTATTGTCATAGTTATATATGTGATGTATTTCCCTATTTTCACAGATTTTAAAAAAATAATTGATACTTCATAGTTATTGCTATAGATAAATTTACTGTAACATCCCTGGTGTGAACAGGCCTTTAGACTCTAACTCTGTGGACTGAAGGTCAGTGATAAACTTATGAAATATGTGGAGAAAAAATAAATAAAAATAAAAAAATCAATAAATCAATCACATTACGAAAGTATTTAGAAAAATAAATACATAAATAAATTATATATATATATATATATATATATATATATATACATATGCATGTATGTATGAATTTTTCTAAAAACTTTCGTAATGTGATTGATTAATGCATCTGACACAATTTGAAACATCATTTGAAGGGCTTGATTATTTGATTAATTTAATTAGCAAATCATTTTTTGTGTTTTAAATTTTATTTGACTGACAGTCCTAAACTTAATATATTCCTGTGTAGAATAATACTTGACAATGGGTCACTCCTGCACTCAGCAGAACATTTGCATTTTGTAATCTCAAAGAAGCTGCAATTTCCTTAATTGCATAAAGTCACTTAAAACGTTTTCTAACCATTCCTGCGATGACCTATCGTGTGCATTGTGAAGCCATTGAGGGAAAACTGCTGACTGAGAGAGAAAGAAGGGAACAAAAGACGGCAAGAGATTGGAAAACTGAGGTAGGAGCATTTGTGTTTCTCCATCCATGCTCAGGTGTTTATCTGTGTGTCTATACATTTGTGCCAGAGTGTGTGTCTGGGTGACCTGCCTTTGGGCTCATTGACCCATGATACTCGCTCGACCAGTCCAGTTCTGCATGTCGCTGTCAAGGGGTCACACACATAGCTGGAGAGCAGCTATGCGTGAGACAAACTCCCCTCGTCTCTTCCGGCCTGCCAATAAAGTGAGCCGTTCCGTATGCCCAGTATGTGACCCTGTCTACCATTATGCCATAAACCACAGCCAGCAGAATAGAAGCATTTAGTCCACTGCACAATAGCCTTCTTACTCTCATTCAAGCTGCACAACCACCATGTAGCCTTTTAACACCCATCGCAGTGGCATGCGGTCGCATACACCAGAATGGTCTCATGCATTGATGTGTAAGATTACTATTATTAGCCGGGCCAGTAAAATACAAGAAAGAGTAATATAAAGTTCTAAATTACAGCTGTTATTTAAGGTACAATCCAAAACATGTCACATTGTCAGAACTGTCAGATCAAAAGTAAGCCTGTGTTTATCAGAAAAGTGGAAAGTCTTTTTTTACAAACAGTTTCTAGATTTGGCAACACATTTCCAAGTTGTGCATCTTTATTGCCTTCCATATGTATGCCTCTTTGTTTCAGATCTCATTACACGGTATATGTGACAGGAAGTCATATAAATGCAGAAGATACAAGTTAAAAGGGATAGTTCACTTAAACAAAGAAAATTCTTCATCATTTTATTACCCTCATGTTGTTCCAAATCTGAATAACCTTCTTTCTTCTGTGGATCACAAAATGAAAGTCAGTCTGGTCCATAACACAACTGGCCTCCATTGATTTTCATTATGTGGACAAAAAAAAAAAAAAAAAAAATGAACACTGGAGGAAAATACTTTATTGTTACACAGAAGAAATTAAGTCATACAGGTTTGGAAGGAAATGAGGCTGAGTAAATGATTACTTTTTTAGGTGAAATCGCACTTTAATTTTGCATTTTTTGCATTTATATGGCTTTGTGTCACACAAGCAGTGGAAAGAGGTCTGAAACAAAGATATGAACATACAAAAATACAGATCTCTTGTTCAAATGTACCACATGTTGTGGGTTATTAAGAGAAAGGCATTAGCAATTCAGTTTGATTTACAACTTCTGAAACGAGCCAGTCCAACATCAATTCAGTCCTGTGGGCTAAATTTTTCATCCGTTCATTTAGTTTTTTCCCAAGAGGGACATCTCATCCATCACTGAAATGACATAGTACATCATGAAGTATTTTTTTCAGTCCATTGCTGTCTTTGTCAGGAGTCAAGATAGAGGAATCTGGGGAACATAAAAAATACTTGCACCCTATTGACAGATTTACTGGCTCACTTGGTCCAGGTTCTCTACAGTAAAACACCTAAACATGCCTGGCAGTCCTACTAGACAAGCTGCTAAAAAAAAACATCGATTTCACCTTGCAAACGAGTAGGCAGGCGAAAAATGTTGATCAATGAAAATGAAAGATAAATCTAAATGCAAATAGCCCTGCATTTTCCACACGCATTAATGTATCTATTTGCAAGTCTTAGAAGCTGAAAGCCGTGCTGGTTTGATATCTGTTAGTTTCCTTCCGTAGAAGAAATAAATATCCCCTTGCCATCATGAAAATTCAGTGCTGAGGGAGAAATTTGACAGTGGATGAATCAAAGACTATTGTAAATGAGACTGGTATGAGTGAAGGTGAAAGTCTGAAGAAACGTTGACCTAAACTGGCTATTTATCTGCATCTCTGGTGTGTGCACACGTACGTGTGGTGATTTGACTGACAGGTGGACAGTAAATATCCCACTTGCGGAAGTGAAGAGTCCGACCAGCTGATCCAATCAGATGTCAACTAGGATTTTATTAGATGTCAGAAAGCACGAGTACATTCATAGTCCTGATGCCAGGTTATCACACACATCTCACACATTTTCTTTGTCCCTTATGTTCTGCTGTTTAATACAAATCAATATAAAAATATTGTGTTCGTCTAGGATGAACTACTTGCCAAAAAAAAAAAAAAAAAAAAATAGCTAAACCTGGTCTACAAACTTAAGTCAAGCTAGTCTAGCTTTAGTCAAACTGGTCTAGCTAGTCTCCCAGTCTGTCCGATCTAGGGTTTTGCTTCTTTAGCCAGGCGAGCAGCTTGTCTCCCAGCATGATCAGCTTAAAAGTTTCCAAAACCCTTGTAAAATCACCAACATGCCAGTTTTATCAGGTTATGAGACCTGCTAAGACCAACAGCCCAGCTTAGGCTGGTTTAAGATGTTTAAAATTCCCAGAGAATGCATGAACTGTTTAAACATATACATTTAACACAATGTAAGTCGCTTTGGATAAAAGAGTCTACCAAATGCATAAAATTATAATATAGTTTGGTAAAAAAACAGTAGGGGCTAAAGACAAAATCAAGAGCATAAACATAACTCGAAATGCCCCAAACCGTATAATTAGACTGTGAGACAAAGTGAGTGACAAATACCTTCTTGATTGGCTGTGTAAAAACAATTAGACCTCGATTAGAAATTAACCGCTATGTGGAGCGAGAGACTCCCATTCTCCCCATGAATTAAAGCATAATTGATTGGACTGAGATGATATTTAATGAAACATGTATTCCATCACTTGACAAATTACATTAAGCACTACAGCACCTGAGCTGGAGGCCGAACCGTCCTGACCTGGGCCAGGATAATTGTACTGATTTTCTGTTATGTTATCTAAACACACTCCAGTTCAGTGGAGTATGTAATTTTAGTCAGATCTTCCTTTCTGTCTGAGCTTTAAATTCAAAAGCCATGTGTCGTGTAACATTTTCCATTCCATTTCATTTCTTCCAGTTAAAGCGAATGTTATTTTTTTTCCTCTTTTTTTGTGACGTTACAAAGTATGCCTTGTGATAGCTGATGTTTAAAGGGGTCAAATGTCTCTCTGCATGTCTTGTTTAGTGAAATCCGAGCGAGAGGTTCCTGTTTCGAATGTCATGCTAATGATGCTAAGCTCAAGGTCTGTGTTAAACTGAAGTAGGTACAGGTGACCTCTCGCCTTAAGGATGACCTTTTTCTCTTCATTTCAGTAGTTTGAACTGCCCCTGATGGCACACTCTTCAGCAGAAATATCTTAAATTACCTTCAGCTCAGCACAGAGTGATGGAAACTACTAGAAACTACTGAAAACTACTGAAAGTATTCATGGATATGTGTGTGGATAAGTGTTTATTAGAGGGAAATAAATAGAGGCCTAAGAAATTAGGCATACGATTACAAATTGTCATGAAAATAATTACATGTCATGCCAATAATTTGTGACAATGTTGATTACCACAAAAATAATTGTGGCCAGTTTTTGAAGAAGTGAAAAGCAGAAAATCATTTTTGCAGTCCTGTTAAGTTTTTATGGTATGTATGTCACCATGTTGATAAAATATAAAATTGTATATAACTTTACACAGAAAAGGTCAACAAGCAAGTTTTTTTTTTTTTTTTTCACACTAAACTTATTTTTAACATGCATATTTATGTCTTGTGGCTATACTACTGAAGCAATTAGAAAAGCCAAGTTGTTTAACCAAATAAAAAAATTGCTTAAAGATTGAGGGTCAGCCTCTTGAGAAGTTATATGAATCAGCAATAAAGTGAGGATAGAACATTATTTTTTTTTTTGTGCATCAGGCAATCGTATAACTGAATAAGACACCTAATTGAAAATCATAAGCACTCTATTTTGCACTCAAGGTAGACTTCATTCTTGCATCCTATTTTTGAAGATTTTTCTGCATACATGTGCTCTAGCTGACATCTTCGACTGCTGCATCTCATGTCCCGACTGCCATGTTTTCAGATGCCAAGCCAAGTTAAAAGGAGTTCAGTTATTAAAAACACATTTCTGAAACCCCTGCATTCCCCTGCCAGGCACATCACCTCAAAATATGGAAATGGCATTTAAAGCTTGAATTGCTAGGATGATAGGAAACCCCTTATTATGGCATTTATATATGGGTCAGGAGACATGCAAAATTGTGTTATTTTTATTGTGTTATCATGGTTATTCACACTAAAATACTGCATTAAATGAACATCCCATAAAATCCTGTTTGAGATTGGCATCCCTTCCTCGCTAACCATAAACATGTGCAATACGTGACTGCGACAGAAGTGTGCCTTTTTCATCACAACACACATTCTGTTCTTCAATTATTTATATCATGAAGTTTCAAACGCCCAGCTTGCACATGTTTACCGTATGATTTCCGTCATATGATATATTTGCCAGTAATTACCAGTGGAGGAATGTTAATGCAATCTGTGAATGATTAGATTGACTTTGTGGCCATGATTACTTCCTCTGGCTTTTCAACTAGAAATTGAATTCACCCGTGTAGTGAATACAAGCACAGTGTATAAAATGAGATGAACGTTTAGATGATAAGTGCATTTGTGCTCCTTTAGCGTAGCCCCCCGGCATCCCTCTGCGCTTCTTATGCCAACAGAATTTGTTACGAGGCCACGAGTTCAAGCGAGCGATCGCCTGTCTTTGACGTTTCTTATTCACAGTGGCCATGCTGTAAGGACAATGAATTCTGCTTGTACGGCTGTAATTATTTTATAGCTTTTTGTGTCTGCCATACATGGTTTGAATAAGACGTCTGTTGGGCCCATGCTACACTCACGCTGGGAGTACAGCAAACACTCTAGTGCTCATTGGGGATGAATTGGGTTGACATGTTTTTTCTTTGACTCAATCCCTGTTCTTCTCTGTGTTAAGACCAGGGGTCTCATTTATAAAACTATGCGTAGGATCTTTACTAAAAGTTTACGTGCGCCCAAAAGCCAAAAATGGCGTACGCCAAAAAATATTCCGATTTATAAAACCGTGCGTACGCACACCTGTAAGCAATGTTCCCTTTATAAATCACAGATCACCCGCAGATGTGCGTACGTGAACCAGCCTCATATCCCGCCCTGTACACGCCCATTTTTAACCATAAATAGTCAATGCAAATCACCTCATGATTGCTGATCAGCATGTAAATGAGAGTGGAATCCATATATATACCTGGAAAACTGGCATGCGACCCGCCAATTAATTAATCCAAGAAAGTGAAAACGTGCATTTCTGTTAGCCTAATTTTAATAATGGCGACAGGTGAGAAAAGAGGAAAAAAACGTAATTTCTCAGATACTGAGATTGAAACACTTGTAGGGGAGGTGGAGGCTCGGAAAACTGTGTTATTTGGTGGCCACAGCAGTGGGGTCACTAATAAAACAGAAGCAGTGCGAGTGGCAAAGTATTGCTTCTGCCGTCAATTGTGTCAGTGGGACAGAAACGGACAGTTGCAGAATTAAAGAAAAATGGTCCGACCTGAAGGTATACAAATTTTTTTTTTTACCAACATATTACATTTGTGTTTTATTAGGCTATATACCTATATAAATAGCAATATTTGATTTTAAGAAGTTTTATTTACATGTGCTTACAGTATGCAAAATATGTGAAAAAAGATTCTCATTCATTCAAGGTGGAGGCAAAGAGAAAACTGTCCTCCCAACGCCAGAGCGTGGCTGCAACTGGTGGGGGCCCCTGTACAGCTGATCTCACATCAGTGGACAGCAAAATCGCGGCTATAATTGGGGAGGTCAGCGTGTGTGGTATTGTGTCGGAAAAGGAGGGAGACACTGACGTGACTGAAACCACAGAGGAGCAAGGTTAAAACCGATTTTTAATCATTAACGCTGTACATTTGAGTGTGTGGGGTGATAAATGGATAAATGTTGCCAATTGTTTGTCCTCCAGTCCTTCCGGAGTCTGAAGCTGTAAATGAACAGGAGGTTCAGGGTGAGGGGTTCTCAGATGCAGATGCACAGCGTCCGGCTCAAAGCAGTGCCCCTTCTGCGTCTGGCACGTCCAAAAGGTGGTCGGGTACTCACTGACGCAGTCCTGCAGTTACAGCGAGAGACAATAAACGCTGTCAACGGGGTTGCAGATGAGCTACGGCAGATGAGAGAAGTGATGCAAGAAATTGCACAATCATTAAAAGATGCAGTTAAAACATGAACCTTGAGTTTTGTCTTTCTTTACAAACGCCCGCATGACATCCTCACGGATTCTTGCACCTCGTTGATATCCCTCTTGTCGGCCAGGGGGCTGTGGCTCGGGGTCGTAAATGCTGGGGTAGAGGGAGATCAGGAGGGAGAGGAATACCGTTTCTCAGTGCTATATTGTGCAAAACACCACACGCCCCTGACAATCTTGCACACTTTTGCTGGATGGTATAAAAGTCTGCCACCCGAGGCATCCAGAGCACGCCATCTGCATTTTCAGGATGCCGATGGCACGCTCCACAACTGCGCGGGCACGAGAGTGGACCTCGTTATAATGAGTTTCCTCTGCGCTCTGCGGGTTTAAAAATGGGGTGAGGAGCCAGCGTCTCAGGGGGTAGCCACTGTCGCCTGCAGGTTATAATTATATTAAAAACAATTGTTACGGTTTCTTCTACTTTTTAATATTGTTAAAACTCACCAAGAAGCCAGCCATCACGTACTGCGCCTGCATTTAGTCTGTTCCCTACACTGCTATGTGTCAAGATAAAGGAATCATGTGTTGAACCAGGCCAGCGTGCCACAATGTTTGTGAGGGTCATGTTGGAGTCACATATGATTTGCACATTAATAGAATGCACATGCTTTCTATTAACATAAGCAAATTCATTTTCAGATGGTGCCCTTATAGCAACATGAGTGCAGTCAATTGCGCCGATTACATTTGGGAAACCAGACATTGCTGAAAAAAACAAATTGCGTTTTAATTTCGGCCTGTTTCTTCAACTCGCACAGTGTAGGGGAACCTGATGTATCGACTAACCATATTAAGTATACCATTTAAAAACGACAGATATTATGGCACTCAGGGACGGCTGTGATATACCAGACCTATAGGGTTGAGATGATAGATTCCAATAGAAATTATTTCATATACAAAAAGGTCTTAGAGACAAATTTGAGGATTACTTATAGTTTTTTTAATATTATTTATTTTTACCTGTCTGTGCCAATTCCCGCTGGAAACAGCCGGTTGCCCAGAACCCAGAGTGGTGATGACTTGTATTTGGACTGGATGATGGCCATGGTTCCGGCGCGTGTTGCCCTCTCTAATACTGGACCCAATTCAGCACATAGATCCAAGAGCACAGCTCTAGGGAATCTAAATCGGCTTATTAGCCAGTCATCATCATGGGCCAGGAAATCATCATGGTCCCTGAAAACTCGTTCTCCCTTATTCTGCCCATTAGCGTAATCCTCCAACAGTGCCAGGAGTGCCATCATGAAGCATTACATACCCCGGGTTCACCGGAGAATTTATTATGTTTCTAGCAAAAGAGACTGATCGTTACCACCTTGACAAAATCACTTAATTAATTGTGTGGGCGAAAATTTAAGACGAAAATGTTATAGTGAACAAATGCTTCTTGACGGTTTTGTAATGAACACCGTAATAGTTAGGACCGATGATGAGTAGCGATTGGGCTTCATGACTGTATTTGCAGACTTTGACATTGTTATGATATAGGCTATGTACATTAAGGAAAATATTTCCTTTTTACACTGTGTTCTGCAGTTCTCTAATAAAAGGGTATTTCATGCTATTCTGTAGGCTATCACATGTATCGCGCCATGGTCCTCCTTGCGGTCCCGTGTGGACAATGTGACTGTAAGTCAGCAGCGCTGATTATTATTTTATTTTACACTTTTAATACATTTTGAATTACGTTTGGATTTTACTAGATGTATATAGCCTAAAACAATCGGCACAAATAACACTGTTGGATTTCATCTTCATGATAATGTGGATATAACGTATGAAATGGAGTGAAAATTAAATGTCATTCATTCTTATAATCGACATTTATTTTCTACAATCTAACTTCAGTTCACGACCTCACCATCGGTGTCGCCACATTCCGCCTTTTTCTCCAGAATGTGCGTACGCACGGCTCAAAGTTTGCTTAAGGTGCGCACATTCTCCCCGTCAAGTTTGTTTTTTTAATAGATCAAAAAACCTTTTTGCGTGGGAACTGGCGTACGTACGTTTCCAGCCCCGTTTTGTGCGTACGCACGCTTTATAAATGAGGCCCCAGGTCTTTTTTCCCTCCCTTATCGCACCCCCAGCTTCCCTCTCTCCCACTTAATCTGGGACTTAAATCCTCGCTACCTACAGGCTACGGCTGCATCTCCTAGTGCACTAAAGCTACATGCAATTCACCAAAAGGTCTCCTAGCAACCACTTCCGTTCTTTTCCGTTCCTCCTGAAAGGGATTTTTTTGGAGAGCGTACCAAAGATGTATGTGAAGTGTGTGTGTGAATAATGAAGCGGATGAAGAGACGTTCTGGATAATTTAATCCGTTTGTATGTGGATATCTGTGTACCTGGGCTCGCTGCACTTGTTTATATAACTGCAAAAAAAAAAAAAAAAAAAAAAAAAAAAAACTAAAATTTATGACTATGAAAGTCCCATACAGCACTGTTTTCTGTCAAATTTAGGGTCGCATGCTTGGCAGGACATCTTGTTTGTCACGGTTAGTGTTCGTGACTGTTCCGGTGAACACAAGAATGATTAAGTCCTCACTGAGCTGAGCATTAAAGAAGACAAACTGTATGGATTAAGATGAGCTATAAAAATGGATCCTGTGAACTTTTCGGCGGTGAACTTCAGGTTAACAAGGAGGCGGTGAGCTGCTGAGATTTCACAAGGTTGAGGTCAGTGTGTGTTTACCAAGTTACAGTGAAAGACAGCATAAGCCAAGGGAATGTGATTTTACTTTGAGTTTGACCTCGCAACATCCTTAAAAACCCAAAACCAACCCCCTCCTCAGTTCTCAATTTTCCTTTTAATCAAATTTTGTAAAAAAAATATAATCAATCATTGATTTATCAGTCATAACAAATAGAGTTTTCCAACTCTCCAGCCTAAAAACATCCATGACACCTCTGGACAGCTGGGGTTTGTTTGGCAGCCTCCTCTCTTCTCCATTTCTCCTGGGAAGGAGATGAGAAGGATACAAAGTGCATTCTTTCGAGAACATTCATTCACTCTGTAAACCTCCCAAATCCCTGCAAATGCAAAATCAATCGACAAAAAATGATGAGGCACCAGTTCTCCTCAAACACTGGAGTAATAAAGAAAACCATCAATATTTACAGAGCAAATGAGAGTAAGGAAATTACAAAACTTTTCTAATGCCCTATTGATGTGGTGCCTGCTCTGCATATATAAACAAGCAAATCTGCCTCTTCCGTGAAATCAAGGTCGTATGAGTTGACAATGTTCTGGAAATAATTATTTAGATTAGAATGTGATATGTGACCTAATTTGGAAATTATAAGAAGTATAACAATATTGTTTGGATTTTGGTTCAACTTTTGTGAAAGCAACAAAGCTGGTCAACATGAAGCTGCATTTGTTTGGAATTTAAGCTATTTATTACAGCATAACTCTATTCTAAACATATACTTGTAACTATTATGAGCAACCATACATACATACATACATACATATACATACATATATATAGTATATATATATATATATAATACCGTAGAGATATATTTATATATATATACATATATATGTATGTATGTATGTATGTATATATGCACTGATACATAGTATTTACCGAATCGGATATCATGCAAATAATTTGATTCTAATTTTATTTTATTTATTTTATTATTATTATTATTATTATTATTATTACTATTTACTTTTTATTTTTTTATTGACCCAGTTCTTGATTGCCAGCCACCCTATTTATTAAGTATATTGAACAAAAATCCCCAACTCTCATGAGAACTCTATGAAGCATATAATTGTGTTGCATTTTAGTTTGTTTATAAAATGAGATAATTAGTACGATGAGATAAGATGAAAGAATAATACACAGAACAGTAATATGGCTAATAATGTTCATTAACACGGTGTGAGCTGAATTAGCATTGATGTAGAACACTTATTGATAAATGATAGTTAAATTCAATTGCTTGGTAACACAAATTGCATATCAGCCAATCACATGGCAGCAACTCAATGCATTTAGGCCTCTAGATGTGGTGAAGATGACTTGCTGAAGTTAAAACCGAGAATCAGGATGGGGAAGAAAGGGGATTTAAGTGACTTTGAACATGAAATGGTTGTTGGTGCCAGACGGGCTGGTCTGAGTATTTCAAAAACTGCTGATCTACTGGGATTTTCACAACCATCTGGTTTACAAAGAATGGTCCGCAAAAAGTTTAATTATCCAGTGAGCAGCAGTTGTGTTGACAAAAATGCCTTGTTGATGTCAGACGTCAGAGGAGAATGGGCAGACTGGTTAAAGATGATAGAAAGGCAACATTAACTCAATAAACCACTTGTACAACCAAGGTATGCAGAATACCATCTCTGAACGCACAACACGTCAAACCCTGAAGCAGATGGGCTACAGCAGCAGAAGATCACACCGGGTGCCACTCCTGTCAGCTAAAAACAGGAAACGGAGGATACAATTCACACAGGCTCACCGAAATTGGACAATAGAAGATTGGAAAAACGTTGCCTGGTCTGAGGAGTCTCAATTTCTGCTGCAACATTCAGATGGTAGGGTCAGAATTTGGCGTAAAGAACCTGAAAGCATGGATCCATCCTGCCTTGTCTCAATGGTTCAGGCTGGTGGTGGTGGTGTAATGGTGTGGGGGATATTTTCTTGGCACACTTTGGGTCCTAAGCATCCTTTAAATGCCACAGCCTACCTGAGTATTGTTGCTGACCATGTCCATCCCTTTATGACTACAGTGTACCCATCTTCTGATGGCTACTTCCAGCAGGATAATGTGCCATGTCACAAAGCTCAAATCATCTCAGACTTGTTTCTTGAACATAAAAATGAGTTCACTTTACTCAAATTGCCTCCACAGTCACCAGATCTCAATCCAGTAGAGCAGCTTTGGGGTGTGGTGGAATGGGAGATTCGCATCATGGATGTGCAGCCGACAAATCTGCAGCAACTGTGTGATGCTATCATGTCAATATGGACCACAATCCACGATTCAGTGAACTGGTTCGACGCATTGTAGGCTACTGGTTCAGGAAACAGTCCTCATCCTCCATAAAATGCGTTGCACACATCTGAATATTTGGGTTGAACTGTTCTGGAACAGTGTTGTAAATACAACTTAACCACTGATTTCTACTTATGTCCTCTTTTGGAAGACCAAACTAAGTAGTTTCGCTTTCACAATGAAACACACAGTGTCTCCACAACATGGCGCCAGTGGCAACAGTGAGAATAAAAGTTACGCCTTCTTTCTTTACATGAACATTTGGGTGGCGTTATGCAACTTTTCCAACATCGTGATGTAGACGTGGGGGCGTTTTAGAACGAGCCATTTTAGGAGGGCGTGGACAAGTCTCAACTTATATAAAGAATATGTCTTTGTATTTGAGACTTTAGTCTCTGCAACTTTACAGATCGTCTTTATGCACCAAGAGCTTGTAACACTCCAAAGAGAAAGGAAAATTTGAAATCGCATCATATGACCCCTTTTAATATAATGCTTATAATATGCAGTCGGCTTTAGCTTTTAGCGCACACACTGCTGAATCATTAATCTCCAGCGACAATGATTTGCAGATCATTTTTGGAAGTTTTTATCAAAAAGTTGTACAGGTGCCGAAGCAATCAGTGTTTTACAAAGACACTCACATAAACCGCAACAGGAAACAAAGTGCACTGGGGTTCGCCTATTTGGTACCCACAATGCGCTGGTGACATGGCAGTCTTTCAAAGGTGCCGTTCTAAAGAACCAAAGCCCCCAACAGCTGAAAAGAACAATTACCACTTCTATCACTTCCTCTAAATTAGCATTCATTTGAGATATGATTTACTACAAAGAAAAGCCATTTTCCCTTCATTTTCTCTCCCTTTCTTCCTAGCCTTTCTTCTCCTCTCTCGTCTGTCGTTTCTCTGCGGGTGTGGGTTAATGTAGTAACATTTGTATTCTCCTCTTAAGTCTCAGACAGGCGATGAGAATCTATGGCAGGTCAAGTCCGGCTCTCTCTCACTCTCTCTTACTCTCAGTTCCTCACTCCTCCCTCCCTCCGCCTCCTCCCTTTCTCTCATACATGGCTCTTTGAAGAGATAAAGATGCTCTAATTGCATTTGCATATCTTGGCTCGTGGGTCGTGACTCTTGGCCATGTGACGTGTGGGCAAACATGAAAAACACATCCAGCTCGCTAACTCTTTCAACTGTACTTCTGTATCCCTAAGCCTGGGCCTGCTTTATGGTAAAAAAAAAAAAAAATTAAGAAAAGAAAAGATAAAAGTCCTATATATAGTAAACAATGTACACATTTGCTTGATTATTATGGTTATGGTGCTTCAGTCCGATTCGCCCTCTTTAAAAACAGTCTAGTTACCAAGCCTAAATAAGTAATTGTTACAGTTATGAAGGATTTTAGACAAGTTCAGTTAAGAAATTAACTTAAAAAAAATAAATAATAATTTAAAAATAGAATATATAATAATATAAATTATATGGTAAAATAAGGTTATAAATATTGAAAAATAATATAAAATAATAAAGTAAATTAATTCAAGAAAAAAAAGCTACCTGCTTCATTAAAAAATGAAAAAATAAATAAACTAATAAATTAATAATAATAATAATAATAATAATAATAATAATAATAATAATAATAATAATAATAATAATAATAATAATAATAATAATAATAATAATAATGTAGTGTTGCAGTCACAGTGGCTGGCATTTCTTTTCCTTCTCAGCTGTGCATGGCAAGCGGTCCTGGAATTTTTCACTGGTTTAATGTTTGGCACATGTGTATACAGAAACTGTCCGGGTTGCAGATCACTCAAACGGTGGAAAATTGAAGAATAAATATTTGATTATTTTATTTATTTAGTGCTTCATGCAGCCTTGCCCTCTTTTTCTGTCTCTTTGTCTTTTACAAGAGCATATGGAGGGTTGCAACACATTTTAACATCTGTGTTTTTTTAAATATAATACTCCTCTATTTATGTGCTACAAATAAAAGACCCAATAAAATCAAAATTGATTTTTGAAAGTTTGATTTCAAGTTTTGTGGCTTTAGTACTATATATTTACATATATATATTTTTAGCAGATATACACATTTTTAAAGGGGTCATCGGATTCCCATTTTCCACAAGCTGATATGATTCTTTATGGTCTTAATGAAAAGTCTGTAACAGTTTGGTTAAATTTTTTTCAATGGTAGTGTAAAAAACACTTTTTTTTACCCTGCCAAAAACAGTTAATTTCAGAGCACGCAGTATTTTCCTTTAAATGTTAAAGAGCTCTGCTGACCCCGCCCCTCTCTTCCGAGCAGCTCTCAGAGAAACTGTTTACTTTAGCCGCATTCATTGTGAAACTTGCTAATTAACACATTATTAGGAAAGGCGATTTGCAAAGATACATTAAAAAACCTTATACTCACTTCTTCTGTAGGTGAGGCTGGATCATGAATGATTCGCGCAAACAAACACATTTAGGTAGATCAGGTGTGCATTCCCTTCAGAAACAAACGTAATTTACTGCGTAAATTTTCAGCAGCTCAGATGTCGGGAGTAAATAACAAATGCTATGTTCATTATTACATCCAACAACAGAACACCTCAATTGCTAAGGAGACATTCTCGTCTACATCTTCTCCTGCGGTGAAACAATGGCGGACTTATGACAGTTCACTCAGGGCGGGTCTAAGGTAAGACACCAGCGTTTCTGTGCTGAAACGCTACTGTCAATCAAACTATTGTGGGAGGGCCCTGTCTTTGTGACGTCACACAGACAGGCATCTGCGATTAGCTCGATTTGAGAAAGGGGTAAAGATTTTAGTAGATAAAAAAATAAAACACTGGGTGGATTTTTATCATTATTGGGTGGTTGTGTACACACACTGCCGGCACACATTTCAGTTCGAACAACAACTTGTAAAAATGCATGTAGCATCTGAAGACCCCTTTAAAAAGATTGCTCATTTTCTTCCAGGAAAATGGAGAAATAAAAATTAATGGCACATCTTGGAGTACAGACTTTTGTTCATTCAGATGCTCTCTAGAATGAGAATGTCCCACCACTTGCAACTGTCCAGCAAGTAGTAAGTTTTCATGTTTTTAACATGAAAAGCTTTATCACAAATCAAATAAAACAAACTATTTTTGTATCAAAATGACTATAGATTTGTATACAGGCTGGTATAAAATGTGTAGACACGTGTATAATAGAGATTTCATATTGTAGCTCATATGTAATATGTTAAACTGATTGTGTTACAACACTCCACGGTCTCTCCTACCCAATACACAATTATCCTTTCTTTCTCACTCTCTCCTGAAGAGGTTTTGGGTTGCCCCATGTTTGCTTTCACAGCTAACTCTATTCCGTCAGTCTCAAACAGTTAAGAGGACACAAATGTCAACACGTGAGCTGGAAAGGGTCAGAACACCAGCGGGCGTTTAGTTTTCCAGGAACCTTTGCCAAAAGCCAATTAAGTGATGATAGCATAAATAATCTTAGAATATAATACCCTGTGTTAGCAAGCTTTGGCCTCTTATACAAACATACTAACTTCACTTCAGTGACCTTGTGTTGGGATCCAGAATCAGGTATAATTAGGAAGTTTGTACCAACAGATATGCTTACTGTGAGCTCCCAATTATATCCAATCTGTCTCCATCTCAGAATACCAGACTGCACAGTTTTTGTGGCAAAAAGATGGAGTAAAATGTCAGAGTAATTTGTGTGAAATCAAGGCATGCTTAGTAGCCCAGTGCTGTTGTTGCATTTCAGGAGCATTAAAGTTGTGTTGCACTCTCCACAGATGGAAACTAATGATTTGAGAGTCGAGGTCACATGTGTTTGTGTGTGCGTGTTTCACGCTACAGAGAGGAGGAGCATTAACAATGAGGCTCAGAGCCATTATTACACATAGCACTGTCAGAACAGCACTCAAAGAGTTTACCACTGAGAATAACACACACACACAACACTTTCTATATCCCACTGCTCAAATCCAAACCATTTGAGACCAGCAGTAAAGCACTGTTACAACTGTACTTTGATCTGCGATATGAAATGATGCATTTCACATACACATTCAAAACACACACACACACACTCATTGTCAGATGAGAGTTGAGAACGTAATGGTGCATTGCAGGTGTAGCCTCAACAGCCCATTTGTCAGGAGAGGCATTCAATTAGAGATGAGAGACTGAGAGCCCGCCAGAGAGAAAGAGAATGAAAGAGACAGAGAGAAAGTTAATAGAGTTAACCCTTAGATGCAGAGCTGCTGCTGTAGGCCCCAATATCTTGTAAAGTCTTTTTCAATGCACAGACAGTTTTGCCTTACTGGGGCAACACAGTTCACTACAAAGCACTTGCAGTACTTCAATGCAAAATTCTGTGTTTTATTTGATAATTATCCACAAACAAGATTACATAGGTGCTAAATGTCATAGCAGGGTGCAAAAAAATGAAAATGAAAAAAAAAAAAAAAACGGCATTGTTTCAGACCCCTATTGACTTTCAATGTGTGGACAAAAACAGTTGCAACATTCTTCAAACTATCTGTGTTCTGCAGAAGCGAGTTGGCCATACAGGTTTGGAACAATATGACTGTGAGTAAATGATTACAGTCTATTCATTTGTCAGTGAACTGTCCCTTTAATCCCCGTTTTTTTCTTTTTCTTTTTTTTTTTCCCCAGCGCAAATATGTCTCATTTATTTAATAAGTGTGTTTATTATAATGTGTTATTCAAAAAACCGAGCCCTACTTACAATACATCTTGCAATTAAAGTTTCCATAATAGTATCTGCTGAAAGGAGGCCAAAAACATAATTTTGTATAAATGAGTTTTTGTACATTTTTCATAGATGATAGCAATCATACAGGCACTTTAAAAAGTGAATTCAGGCTTCTGGGTTGCAGCAGTATAGTGATGCAATACAGTCCTCATCATAGTCTACGGTTAATATTGCTTCAGTATATTTGAATGTAATTCAAGTTGTTATAAGACAAAATAATTAAATAACTCCAGATGACCCCATTCTAACCATGTAATATTTCATAAGGGTGGCAAAATATGAAAGAAGGTGTGAGAGACAGAGAAGCTGCACCTTATCCTTTCTGTCCACACCATTTCCTTTCTCATTTTTGATTCTCATTATTGATATTGATTCTTCCTGTCGCAATCTCTCTCTTTCTTTTCTCCCACCCTGTTCTCCTTCTTGTGCTTGAATTGCACTATAAATATGTTTTGTCTGGAATCCTAAAATTGTACTTACACCACCTTTCAGATGGATAGATTTTTTTGTAAGTGCACTTGTGATATATTTCTTTGAAAAATACAGGTCACTTGATTTGTCATGTATACCAGTGACATTCATACATTTTTAAGTGTGGCTTTTTATGTGTCCAAATAAATTTTGAGACCTCTGTGTTCTGCAATTTCAGTCCATATGATGAAATCAGTTATCTTAGATCTCTTGTGCATCTTTCTCCCCAATTTAAAAAGTGGATAGCGACTCTGTCCTTATATCTAGACAATGTGTTACTACACCAGCAACCATGACCAAGTCAACTGGATCCACTGATAATAATGAATGTCACATGAAGGTACCTGTGATTATCCCAACATCACCAACAAGTAGAAGCTACCAGTTAAGCAAGGAAATGATGAGGAGTGAGAAGTAAATGTCTTATTTCTTTATCCCAGATTAAACCAGGTGACAAACTGGATCTCAGCTCCAAAAAAGTTTCTCCATTCACAACTGTTCTCATATACTTCTCTATTAGCAAGTTGCCATTCAGAGTGTCAAAAGATGTTGGAGGTATTGTGTCAGTAGTAAATGGGCCCAGATGTGTGTAATGCGTATCCATGCATGTAAAGCAGGATGCCAATTTTTGTTTGCCATTTCATGGAGTTGTTCTGAATTCCGCCCACCTCAGCACTCGACTGCTGCGTCAATCCTGCTCTCTAGTCCATGTGTGCGCATTTGTGACAAAACAGGGTGAATTATGAAATTAAAGACTAAAACAGTGCGAGAGGGATGTGTGCAGCTGTGTGCGGTAGAAAGAGAGGCGGAGGGAGTGATTTCAGCTACCATCCTGCCGACCTCCTGCTGAGCAAGAACTCGAGGAGCAATGCACTGTCATTTTAGAGAGAGAGCGAGAGCTAGAGCAACAAGAGATGCTCACTCAGTGAAAGGAAACATTTTACTTTCCTTTTCAGGAGGCAAAAGTTTTCTGTGTTAAACTTAATCGCAGAATAGGAAGAGACACGCCTCCTTAGCTTTCGTTACTGTAGAACCGCATCTCCACTCAAGTAACTGCCAATGACAGAGCAGGATCGAGAAGCACTTCCTGACTCTGTGGACTGTCAAAGCCAGATGGATCTGTAGATTGTCAAGGTCAAAACTGAGGCAATTAAACTGAGCTGTACAGTCAGGGCTCTGGCTGCCAGTACAGCACAAATAAACACACACAAAACATGCATGGAAATTAAGGAAGTTTTTCCCAATGGTGCTCCGTTAGGCATTTTCCAGCAGAATAAAAGGTAAATTAATATTGATCAATCCTGCTCTTCTTACAGTGTAACTGTAAATAACAGCAGGAGATTTACCATCATATCTATCATGTATTTTGTTTACATTTATTCTGCCTTACACAGAAGATCTCTTCGAGTATTGATATAAATAAGAATAAATAAATACATTATAGCATAATAATCAAAAAGTTCAAACTAGTTGTTTTTAATTAAAGGAATCCGTTATTTAGAATAATAAGACATTTGGGCTGTAACCAGGCAAATCAGTATCAACAAACTCATCTTTTCAATGCAGAAGAAATGCAGAAGCTTCATCGGAAGTGGCATTTAGATGTATTTACACACTGTTTAGTGCAGGACAAGAATGCATTTAACCTGCAGTTACAAATGCATGAATAATGTTTTGATATACAAGACATAAAATGTTGAATACTCATTTGAAATGATAAGAAATTAATTATTTAAAAATAAATTAAAAGATACTTTAAATGTGAAATTAAAATGGCCAGTAGGTGTCAGGAAGTCACTGTTAATAAGTGAGTCATTGCGATTGAACCGAATCATTTAAACGGTTGATTCATTCAGGAACGAAACACTATCATGTTGCTCAGAGATGCAAAACTGTGCTTTGGTGGCTTTGTTTGGAATTATTTTTGTTGTAGAAATAGAGCAAAAACAGGCAATATGGTGTCTAAAACGCAAGTCTCTTAGTTAACTTGTTTACTGACCTGTTGTAATATATATATATATATATATATATATATATATATATATATATATATATATATATATAGCCTATATATATATGTAAGCATGGTGATTTTTTGGAGGAAAAGACGGCATTCGTTGTGTGATTTTGATTTACTATGTGAAATGATATAAATATGTAAATTTACTGCCCCATATCTTCAATTTTGTGATCATTCTAAATGCATTTTACAAGACTGAATCACACAGTGAAAGTAGGCCTACGCACTATAAATGCGCGCGCACATCATTAAAACAATTATATTATCGCAGACGATATATATCGCACACTCCGCACCATGTCTTTTTGGCTAATTTGTGCAAAACCTCTTGCTAAAATGTCAAAGCTTCATTTTAACAACGATGCAATTATTTAGCTTACCTCTACGTGCTTGCGAAGGGTTGATGTCTTGTCGAGATTTTATAAGCTGCTAGTTTGGTCTCCCAAGGTAAGCACAGCTTACACTGCATAATAAAGCATAAATATGGGCAGGAGTTCACTTAATTTCCTTCGAGTTCAACTTCAGAATATGACGGGGTTTCGTTTTCAGCGGTATCTGCACCACTAACGCCTGTTTTGTCCGTCTGCATCTTTCTTGTGATTTTAGCGTCAGTTTGCCCTCCTGCCATTATTTACTGCAGTAGTTTCGAGGGAGCGTTTTTTTTTTTTTTTAACTTAGTAATTAATGTGTTTTAAAATGTAGCGAAGTACAATACTTCAAACAAAATATTCTTAAGTAAAAGTACAATTACAAATTTTAAAAATTACTTTAAAAAGTAGAAGTACACAAAAAGCTACTCAATTACAGTAACGCGAGTAAATGTAATTCGTTACTTTCCACCTCTGTATACAGACTATGACTAATACGAGCATCCCTGGCTCAGACTGTTCACTCGAAGACTTTCTGATGCTTGAAAGCCCTTTCTTTGTTGAAAAGTTGTAATCTGACTGGATTTTATGCAGATTCTGTAAGTGTACACACAAGTGCACATGGGTTTTTATCAGTCCAAGATACCAAGCTGATACAACATTTTTTTTTTTTTTTTATAAATATAATTTTGCTCACCATTTTTGTTCTGTCTATTATAGAGAGGTGCAGAGATAATACATTTGTGTAGGCCAACCTGTAAAATTGTTCTCTTGACAAAATCAATTTTTTTATTTATTTTTTTTTTTTTATTTTTTTTTTTTGTTTTACTAGATTTTGGAATATTGCAAAAAAAAAAAAAAAAAAAAAAAAAGCTCTGTGACCAACAAGTTTATGATACTTAAACATTTTGTTCATCATTACAAATGAGCTATATATATATATTTTTCATCATAATTTTTTTTTTTTTTTCATCATTATTATTATTATTATTTATTTTTATTTTTTATTTATTTTTATTTTTATTTATTTTTTTTATTTTTTTGAAGACTAAATACAGTCACCAGATGTAAAAAGTTAAACGTTGGCTATAAGCCAATCACACCATGGTTACGTGACTTCAAAGTCACTACTAAGCTTCCAACAACTCTTAATTCTTTATTTTAAAATGTTTCCCTGAAAGACTGAGTAGTTTGCAAGTGTGCGATTATAAACACAAGGCTTTGAAAGTAAACTAGTTTTTAACTGTTCAGTGTGATGACATGTAATGTGCCCGACAACCTCTGTAGTCCCATTTAGCCATTTATTAGCAATAGCCTTTAAGTAAAATTAAACATTTTATATATATTATGTCATAGAATAAAACATGAACATATGATCTTGTGTTAACCACAGACCCATTAAAAAAATCCATTGAGTTCTAAAGGATGGAACAGGAAGTGCTAAAGCTAATTTCCAGGTTTTGACTTACAAACATATATAGTTGTGGTTTCACCTATTTCAGATCAGCCCAGACCTAAACAGAAGTGTGGTAGGTCAGTTTACATGTCGTTCAGATAATTTGCGCACCTGCTATAACTACAGGAACTCCATCCTCCACTCCTTCAAAATTATTTATGGCCTTGTTATACAGACGTTCACCTGTTTTGATATGCTTCAATAATTTGGACTTCATAAATATTTCAATTAAATTTCAAAGTCTCTCTCTACGTGTTTATTTATTGTCTCTCTCCTGTTGTGTTATGCACAAGCAGGCTTGATGAAATGCTAAAATGATGCTGAAAGCTAATATGTTTGAAAGTTCATCTCTGATAATGACTAGTTATTTACACAAAGCTAAGTTTCCTTTTGTGTCCCTTTCCGTTTTTTGTTTGTTTGTTTACTTAATTTGCTTACACAAAGTGATTGGTCAGTATACACATCAGAGGAGTTTATAGTTTGTTAGTCTCAACTGTGAAGTGGTTTCACCCATTTAAAGTACAGAAAAAAAATATATTTATATATATATATATATATATATATATATATATATATATATATATATATATATATATACACACACACACACACACACACATCTTTATGCTGTATAGTGGCAATAAAATAGTATAAATAATAATAATAATAATAATAAAAATATATTACAATTTTTTTTATATATGTGGTAAGGTTAGTTTTTTTTTTTTTTTTTTTTTTTTTTTCATTCAATACATATATTAAGGAGGCCCATCCTACTTTAACTTCTCTGACCCTTATTGATTTGGTCTTCAGTTGGTTGGGATGATCACATTTCATCCGACAACACCTCATTAAAGAATATCTCCCACAATCTACACTCACGCGTTCCCTTTCAGAAACGCTTTGGCAGTGGTCTTCTTCTAATCTCTTTTAAACATCCATCTCTCTTTGTCTCTTTCTCATGTGCTCACACCCCTCCCTCCCTCTGCTGTGTTAGTGCTTTCCGTGTCAGTGTCCCGATCATAAATAACGCACTCCCACGGCCTGCGGATCTCTTGATATATTAGCCTGACCCATTGTACGTGTGTGAGAGGGAGAGATAGAGATAGAGAGAGTCTGATGTATTAGCCACGGCTATCAGAATGAAAGACAGCTTATGTTATGACCGGGGGGCGGGGCCTTAGGCTCTTGATAAATGGAGTCTCTCTGTAGGTTATAAGGAATGAGTGATCTTCTGTCATCCATCACACAGGAAAACAAGAGAAAAAAAGAGGAGTGCAGGGAGTGTTCGCGGTGTGAGGACCCAGTGGCAGAGCCGGGCCGGAGTAAATCAAATGGGCCTTATTTTCCTGATTGCCTTGGTGACAAGACAAAGAGCTAGCGCTCAGCTGATAACACTAAAACCTGGCCCAGCAGCCAATGCTGGAGCTGGAGTCATGTCCTAAATCTATTGTAAATCTAATCGGTCACACCTACACTGCCACCATGCTAAGTCTTGCAGATGGATATAGGTCACTCTACAAAACAGGTGTCAGTTTTGTCCCTTGCACTTTATTTATTTATTTATTTTGTTTATCTCCTCTGAGAAGTTTCCCTCTTTTGTTACTTAAAATGTAACAAAAAAAGTACTTTTAAAAATCATCTAAAGGCACCATTTTATAGGATGACCCATATACATGTACTCACTCAAACATATTCTATGCTGTCCAACAATGGGAAGAAATATGAGCCAGAAGTCTGTGAGAACTTAGCTCTTATATTCATTGAATGGGGATTAAGACACAGGCAATGGATCTCCTTTTTTTTTTTTTTTTTCAAAATAACCCAAAACTCCCCTTCTAAATCCCATTTTGCACACCCTGCTTACTTTCACTCCCTCTCGCTCTGCCTTACTCAATCACACATACCTAACCTAAGTCCATAGAGATACTGCTCTCTTTTTATATATATATATATTTTTTTTTCATTTTTATTATTATTATTATTATTATTTTATGTTTAGAGACTTGGACCAGTCTTTCATTATCTTTATATAGCTTACTTTTATTTCTATTTTTAATATGTACATATATGACCCTGGACCACAAAACCAGTCTTAAGTCGCTGGGGTATATTTTTAGCAATAGCCAAAAAAAAAAAAAAAAAAAAAACATTGCATGGGTCAAAATGAGCGATTTTTCTTTTATGCCAAAAATCATTAAAATATTATGTAAAGATCATGGTCCATGAAGATATTTTGTAAATTTCCTACGTAAATATATCAAAACTTAATTTTCGATTAGTAATATGCATTGGTAAGAATTCATTTGGACAACTTTAAAAGTGATTTTTTTGGACCCTCAGTTTCAGATTTTCAAATAGTTTAACTCGGCCAAATATTGTCATATCCTAACAAACCATACATCAATGGAAAGCTTATTTATTCAGCTTTCAGATGGTGTATAAATCTCAATTTCAAAACAATTACACTTGAGACTGGTTTTGTTGTCCAGAGTCAAATTTAGTCATTTTCTATGTCTATTTTTATTGTCTGTTATTTATTGTATTGACTTGCTGAACATTAGAGTTCTATGTCTGTACTGTAGTTTCAAAAAGGAACTAGATTTTGCTTTCCTGCATTGCCCTGCAGAGTGTCAAAAATGGCATTTAGCAGTTGCAAAGTAGCAAACTCTAGTTTGACTGTTGGTGTTCCATTGCTAATATTAGTCCCTGTGTGTATCACCCCACTATTCCAGAACAAAGTATGTGAGTAATTCAGAATTTCAGCCAATCTGATTCCCTCACCCCTGGATCACTCAGAATGGGGTTTCTTTCATTGCTGAACGGCGAGTGGGAAACGGAAAACCTGAAGTGGTGATCGATAATATTGGAAGATGCAAAGAGAGACTGACCAAATTATGTCTGAAAAGTAAGTTACTTGTTCATAAAACTGCTGTATACTGTAAGCCCAATATCACTCTCTTGCTCATGTGATATTACATGTGATAAACGACTTTGATTTTGTATGTTGTTTTGAACAAAACAAATACCTAAGGTCCAAGTAAAAATATGGATCCAATTCCCACGTAGATAATATGTAGTTTTCATTTGATGTTGCAGTAAGCTGTAGCATTACATCTGGGATGACAAAAGGAGCGAGCAAGTGAGAGAGATGATAGGGTCTTATATGCACTGTATGCGATATAATGCTATAGATTGGAAAGAGCTTTTATCTTTTCAATGGGAATGTCAGAATGGAGGTCCCTCTCTCAGAAGAAGGCCAATCTGTTTGATTTTCGTTCATGCTTTCTTTCTGTAATTATGTTTTTTTTTGTTTTGTTTTTTTATGGCTTTTTTGGCAAATGACGACTCTCTGCACAAGCTTTACACCAGAGGAAAAAAAAAAAAAGAAGAAAGAGAGAGAAAGAGATAGAGAGAGAGCAAGCTAATGGGCAAGGCCTAATGAAGTTTGTGTGTGTGTGGAAGGGGCAGGGCGGGGTATGTAATGTGCTTTTAATGTCTGTAATAATCCCTCACAGCGGCAACGGCGAGTATGTACACCCAAGAGAGAGACAAAAGCACAGGTGTGCCTCCGACAGAAGTGGAAATTAATAACCTGCCATTCTTATTAGCTAATCTATCGGTCTACACTGGCACAGATTCAGCTTGCGGGAGCAATCACTTCATTACATTTGCTTCATTTCGTGGAGAAGATGCATTGAACACACTAACCGTTAACCTGTTATGAGAGGTTACTTATATCCTGCTATAAAGTAAAACATTTCTCATGAAAAGACACATGATATGTCTCTTTGGCAGGGGTGAGCCAAAGTTTTCTGTTTAAAAAAAAAAAAAAAAGTTGGAAAAAAAGAAGGAGCTATTGCAAAGTAATAAAAAAAAAAAAAGAAGAAGAAGAGGATTCATGGCAGCTGGCATGGAAATAAATACTTAGAGCATCTCAGTAGTGAGTGTATGTTGGCAAAAGTGCTAAAGACTATAATAAATGCTACAAATAAATGTAGTCTTGGTAAGGATAAGAGATGGTTTAAAAATAAAAAAAAAATAAAAAAAACTTCCCTGATGCATATATACACTACCGACTGAAGCCACTCCGCATACAAGACACTGTGGAAGTAGATTGAAAGTGGTTTTGGCGAGAAAGTACGCTCTGCATGACGTTCGGTTGAGGAGCTGTGCAGTTTTGTGGTGGAGAGGTCCTCCAAGCAGTTATAAATAGAGCTCTTTGGGACCTGAATTGATTAATTATATGTTAAGGACGCTGGAGAAAAGCGCTGCCTCGTTAAGAGGAACCATTTGAATTCCACTCCACACTCATGCACATACACACCTCACATCAACTCGCACATTGCACTACGACACACGCTCCCCTCTGGTACATACTCATACATCTGGAGATGCCCTCAAAGTCAAATGTTTGGAATATATATATATATATATATATATATTTCTGTTCTGTTATATATATAAATATATATATATATATATATATATATATATATATATATATATATATATATATACATATACATATATATATGATGACATTATGCCACTGCTTTTTGTATAAACTGGATACAGTTTTGTTTATATTGGAAAAGTCTCTCCACCCACATGAGGGACTAGAAATACCAAAAGAAACACTCTCTAGAAAGTATAATATCTTGAAGTATAGGCTTCAAATAAAGCAAAAAAATACTAAAATATTTGAAGATGCCCTAAAATATTTGGAATATCTGTCTCAGTAGTTCTCTCTCTCTCTCTCTCTCTCTCTCTCTCTCTCTCTCTCTGTCATTGCATTTTTTTGTCCCCCAGTCCCAGGGTGCAATTTCTACTTTTTTTTTTTTTTTTGTCACCTGCCACATTATCTCCAGAAACTTATATGGTAAGCTACTGTTTTAAATGCCAAAATGTATGACAAGATGTATTTTTTGTACCTGCACATTCAAAATAATAAATTTAATTCAATTAATGTAGACATTGACACTTTCTGATATGATTTTGCCTATTTAAATTTAAAATATAAATATAAAAATCTTTCATTTTATTGCTTAGTCAGGTGATAAGCTTACACATACAGACACTTGCTCTGCCCTGTAGGACAGAAATCACTCATTATGATACAGTTCACTTTGATGCTAATAACTGTGATCTTGATCATCATCTCTGCTTTTTTTTTTTTTTTTTACTTTAAGGTCACTGCAGCAGAGTTGGCACATGTTCACTACACTGTAAAGTGCAATAGTACACAAAGTACAATATCAGCTAAATCATTGCTGACTGTGCTAACAAATGACTCCATTGGACAGTCAGTGACTCAAAGATAGTGAAGAAAATTTCATGTGAATTTATAAAAGAGGAGACCATTGTCAAAAACAGCCATGCCCCCAAGTCAGTTGCTGAAGTGGTTAAAATTTTGAAGGGCTCGAAACCCATCCCATTTTCTCTTCAAACTGATCTAATAAAGTCAGTTAAAAGATGTTTCCTCTGTCTATTTAGTATTTCACTCTTGAAAGTGGAATAACCCAAAACATTATTTACTTTGTGGAGAATCCTGATAAGTGGCATTGTAGCATGTATAGAGCACAGTCCTGAACAACTGTCACTTACTGTTTAGTGCAGACTTAATTAAGTACTTAATTAGTCTTGGAGATGATTGTCCAAGGCACCTGATGATTTTGCTGAACCTGGACATGAATGCAGAAGAGTTGCAAAAGGAAGGTGATGTTGTATCTCTTCTGCAATAATATCCCATCCCTCTTTGAAGAGGTGGTGAGGAATCTTGAAAAAGATGACACAACATCTGTTGATTTGTATGCCATCATGAAGTCTTTCATGAACAAGCTGATTTAGAGGGGATAAGATGAGTTTTACGAATATGTGACACAATTGCATTGCCATCAGGAGATGTTTTGACTTCTCTAAGGACAACTGGCTTTTTTCTTCTGCAACCTTTGTCTTTCCAGTCTGGGAAACTTACCTTTGAGGATATGGAGAAGGTTGCAGAGACACTTAACCTCATTCAAAAGCTACAAATCAACATGGATGCACTTTACAATGAGTGTGTCACTGCCAACTCCGTTTTGGAGAAGCTGAGAGAGCACGACCAGTGGCAGCATACAGACACAGCTAAAAGTGGATGAAAGTGCTTCAAGCAACAGATCTTCCAAACATACTGTCTTTAGTCTCATTTGTCCTGAGCATTCCATCATCCACAGGCTATGCGGAAGGGATATTCTCCATAATGAAAAACAAGTGGAGTGACTCAAAGAACAGATGCTCTGTTGAACTCATGAAAGATGAACTGCGTATCACCATGAGCTATAACACCATGTTATGAATTTTACAAAACTGTACTTCATGACAAATCTTTGCTGCTGAAAGTAGCGAGAAGTACTACTCATGGATAAAATGATTGGGCTCTAAGAAGTAAAGAAAGGAAAAGTTTTTTTTTTTTGCACTTTAATCTGTTGAAATTTTGCACTTTTGTTTGGATTCTTCATAAATCGTGAAAGAAAGAGAAACAAACAAACAAAAAAACAGAACATTCAAGTTAACTGCAAGTAACATTTCCACATACATGTCTGCATTTAATCAGTTGCTGTATTTAAATAAAATAAGCTGAGCTTATCAAATGCTCATTTCATTACATTTACATAAACAATCATGCGCATAGACATCAATATATCCTGAGATATAGAAGAATCATCTTTAAGAATCATCAATTGCTATGTAATTGCAGTGTAGAAGAAAAATAGAATTATTTAGAAGTAATAATGAAAATGCATCAAACTGACTGAAGTCATGACAATTTACTGTTTAATATAATTTACTACTCTTTCTCAGCAAAAATTAATGCTTGCAGAGCTCTTACTGCTGGTGTCTCCTCCCTAGAAAGTTCATAGACCACAGTCTCTGGAAATTGCCACACCGGGGAACACTGCTTGGGGTAGTTTATATCAAAGACGTAGAATGCTTTAAAGCAAACATCCACTGCAGCCAGTAATGTACTTTGCTCAAGTGCTGCTCCATTTATAATGGCAAAGGCTTGAAAGCACTAGTTGTCTCCAAGCATGAGAACATAAGGAAATTCAATGGACTCTTTTGAACACAGATACTCAGCCATATTGGTCCCAATCTGAAAAAAAAAAGAAGAAGAAATAAATAAATAAAAAAGAATTGGCATTAATTAAGAACTCAAAAGTTTAAAACTAAAGTCTATTTAAACAATTAGTTGACTAATACTTCAAATTAACGACTACTAGTCAACCAGACAAATCTTCAGTCGAGGGCAGCCCTAATGATTACAATGAACCGGGCAAAATATTTCTACATACTTTCAAATGTGGGAATTAGGCTAAAACTCTTCAAGATTCCATTCTCTTAGTTTGGTTTTCACATATTCATAGAATAACACATAAAATAAATTTAAGCATTATGATCTAATTTTAATGTACATCCCAATTGCAAATAGTGGCAAGGCAAAATTAGCAGTCTGACATGACCATAGTCAACATTAATTGAACTAGGCTAAAACATGACTAAAGTTTAGTCAGGTATAGGTATATACATGAAAATAAGTAAAACGTCTCATTGCTCTTAACTAATCATGAAATCAGATTTGATGGCAAATATGAGACTTAATAGAGTTTAAGATTACATTTATTTGAATGAAAAGCAGAAAATACACTACCAATACAGAACACTACCAAGCAGACCCAGTTCTACGGGGATGCTAGAGGGTGCTAAGCACCCTCAAACGAAATCAAAAGCACCCCCAGTTTAAAGCTGTGTCAATTTAGGTATTTAGGTATTGTGTTCAGCATAAATCATCTCATTACATGGATTACATGGATAGATTACGTGGGGGACGTGTCCCCCCCACTTTTTTTTAATCATGTAAATTCGTCCCCTGCACTTTTTCGGGCAAGTGTGTTCGCATTGAGGTTTTCAAAAGCCGTTGTGAATAAATATAGATTTAAATTCAAAGAGACAGGATAGTCTGTGCATGATCTGATGTTTTATTCGGACCCAGAATAAGGTGAGATTAACATCACGGAGTGCTAAACACTCATGCAGTGTGCTTCATACACGAAGCCTGAGCTCGGGTGCTCTCGCGCAGAAAGTCATGCTAGATAATTCCTAATATGGACAACAGCATCCAGCTATCGCTGTAGGAAAACAGTTGTTTTCACAGAAAAACAGAACATTTTGGAAACATGAAGACATTAAACAAACAATTGTGACTATATACAGTATGGTTTTTCAAGTCATCTCCAGCAGGTAATAAATAAAGTACATGAACAATGCAGTGCTAACTGACATAGAATTTATTACAGTATAGAAATTATTCTGACTTATTATGTGAAAAAACAAAAAAAAAAAATTGTAATATATAAACAAATCATCATTATTTGTTATTGTCCAGCATTTAGAGATTACTAAGCCAATTAAAAGCTAGCAATTAGAAAAAAAAATAAAGTTGCCTATACACTACCAATCAAAAGTTTTTGAACAGTAAGCATGTTTTATAAAGAAGTCTATTTTTTTCACCTAGCCTGCATTTTTTTTTTTTTTTTTTTTTTTTTTTGATCCAGAGTACAGCAAAACGCTTAAAATTCTGAAATATTTTTACTAGGCTATTTAAAAGAACTGTTTTCTTTTTGAATATATTTTAAAATGTAATTTATTGTGATTTCAAAGCTATATTTTTAACATCATTACATTCTGATATTCTGATTTGCTGCTCAAATAATAATAATAATAATAATAATTATTATTATTATGTTGACAACAGCTATATATATATATATATATATATATATATATATTAAATATATATATATATATATATATATATATATATATATTCAGGTTTCTTTGATGAATAGAAAGTTCAGAAGAACAGCAGTTATCTGAAATAAAAAAAAAAAATTGTAACATTACAAATGTCTTTCTCATCACTTTTGATTAATTTAAAGCAACCTTGCTAAATAAAAGTATTAATTTCTAGGATTTCTTTTCCAAAGAACAAAAATTATATCTTTGAATCTTTCTATTCATTAAAGAATCCAGAAAAATCCAGTTTTAAATATTGATAATAATTATAATTATAAAAAAATTATAATTATATTTAAAAAAAAAGCAGCAAATCAGCATATTAGAATGATTTCTGAAGGATCATGTGACACTGAAGACTGGAGTAATGATGCTGAAAATTCAGCTTTGTCTTCACAGGATATATATATTAGGATTTTTTTTTTTTTTTAATGTTATTATAACCTAAAGATGCTATGTCAAAGTTTGAAACAGAAAATAGTGGTTTTCATCTTGCCACTTTCTTGGTAAAGAAAACACATTTTTACTCAAATTAATCAAAATGGATTCATAGCGTTTTGGAACCAAATTCTTCATATTCTACAGAGCAGTGTAATAAGTAATCTTAAATGATCTTGTTTGGGATTGGGATGTGGGGCCCCAAAAGGGAATTCGCCTAGGGCGTCAAAATGGCTAAAAAAGGCTCTGGTCATGCCACATTAAAGAGCAGGAAAAACACATTATTGTATTGTATTGTTTGTATTTTGCTAGAAAGCTGACAGAATTTGAAAGCTAATACTTTGTTTTATATTAAAAGTACCAAAATAACAAAGTTTATTGCTATGGTTGGCTGGCTCACTACAAATAATGAACACATCTGAAGAAGTGAAATATAATTTCCAAGCATATTGTCCATGCAAGTATATGGCACCGTATGGTTTCTGCTCATAATCCCACATATATTCAAATTAGTTTCCGGGCCACCGGAATTTCACCCAGTGCTCCCAATCTGGGAAATTTGCGTGCACAATATAGGCTATACTCTCAAAATATTAGGCCTATAACTTTCATCTCATAATTGCTACCACTTAATTGTCATAATTTTGACTTTATTATTAAAATATTCTTGTAATTTAATTTTATTCTCAAAATATTTTGACTTTATTATTGTATTGCTATGACTTCATTCTCGTGATTTAGATTATTTATTTATTTGTCTTTTTTTTTTTTTTTGAAGTGGTACTAAAACACTGGAAAATGAGATATTGAATTCTAAGTTGTAACAAGGAGTGGTCTGAGTGGTTGAAGCGGCCATGTAAGCAAACCCTCCATCTTTTCATTCCTTTACTTTGCAGGGATGCCACATGCTGAATGGAGAAACTGAGATAAGAGAGATTGACAGAAGGGAATGAAAGAGAGAGGAACAGAGAGGAGAAGTTATCACTAAAACTCTCTTATCTCTGTTGTCCCTTTGCCCTTTGTTCAGAAAAGCCTCATCCACCTAACAGAGCCATCACTGTTGAAACACAGATGTGTGTGTTTCACTGCTGTTATTGTGCTTTTTTCATGTTAATTGAGATTGAGTAGCTCTACTTGAGTGAAAAACACAGCTCTGGAATGACTAGTGGAACTCTGGGAAAACATCATACACTAATACCTCATCTTGTATAGTGCTTCTAATGAGCCACCATCACACATTCACACACACACACACACACACACACACACTCGCCTCTCTGCCACATATCTCTGCGTGGTAATTAATAACACTTACTCAAGAAATCCAATGTCTGCCACGTACTACATGCACATACTCAGTTATGTGTGGCATTGACAAAGCATTAGCCATAATAAGGCTATAATCACATCATAATTATGACATAATGACTGGTTTTCACTCGTCCTCGTCCAGTGGATCCCAAATTGCAGCACAAGTGACTGACGAGCAAGCTAATAGCAAAGCTCTTCAATTGCTTGGTAATTCTCATGTTGCCTTCACTTGAGCACTGAAACAATTAGAATGGCGATTAAAACCTTGGAAATATTTTAATTCCTCTTTTCGGGCATGATGTGCAAGCAGAACTTGTAGAAAATGCACGTGCTTCATGTTACCGGCACCTTTGCGGCCTTTGTTTAGAGTGGTTTAGTGCAGTGGTTCCCAACCACGTTCCTGGAGGCCCCCCAGCACTGCAGTTTTCTATTTCTCCATAATCAAACACACCTGATTCAGATCATCAGATCATTAGTAGAGACAAGACCTGAAATGGGTGTGTCAGACAAAGGAGAGATGCAAAATGTGCAGTGTTGGGGGGCCTCGAGGAACCAGGTTGGGAACCACTGGTTTAGTGTTTCTGAAAGGGAGTCTTAATATTATTTTTTCAGCACTTTCTGCTTGTCATTTGATGTTTAACATGAAAATATATTGCAAGCAAACTGATTGTTTGCACAGAATCTCTTTATATGGAAAGTCCTGAGTTGACAATGCTGCTTCCTTTCTGTGTTAATTCTGTCATCCGCAGCGGTTTCCCGGCCTCCAATAAGTTCAGTATGTGGTGGCACAAGGGGTTGCTGTTGTTGTAAAGAGTCTTTCTATACACTGGGGTATTTGGGAGTCACCAATGAAAGGCACCATTATCTGCTGAAAATTACTTGCACGAAAGAGGCATTATCTTAGAATTTTCTCTCAGGGACTGGAGAAGGACTGAAGAGATTTGAGGCTTGACAAAACCCATAGGAAGAATTTATTGCTCAGTGGTTGCTTTTCCTAAGCTCAGGAGACTTATATGAGATTCTCATATATCTCTCATTTTAGTATTAACAGCATTTCAAATGTTTCCCCTGAAATTCCTTAGGAGAAATGTAAGTAGACATGAGAAATATAAAAAAAAGAGTCACACCAGAGAATGTGTTGGAAGAAACATAGAATATCTCTTTATTGTCTTGCTGCAATCTCTATCAAGACTCCATTATAGGAATATTTTATTGCTCAGTGGTTGATCTTTCTAACCTCAGGAGATGTAGTTGTGATTCTCATGTATTTCTCATTTTAGTCTCAAAAGTGTCTCAGATGTTTCTCCTAAAAATCCTTAGGGGAAATAAAATCAACTGAGACATGAGAAAGGAATCAAAAATGAAAATGGGAGAGAAACGTGTGAGAAACATGGGAGATCTCTTTATTGTCTTGCTGTAATCTCTTGCAAGACTCCATTATAAAAATATTTTACTGCTCAGAGGTTGCTGTTGATTTTTTTATTGCAATGGGGTTTTCTCCTTTAATGGTCAGGACATGTGGAGTAGAGAAAGGAAACAATTGGACAGGTGAGAACTGAACAGGAGCAGGAAAATACCTTTAGCTGGGATTCGAACGCATGTTGCCTGAGGTGCAGTTGTGCCTTCATGTCGATGCACTGCCCACAAGGCTATGGCTATAACAGGTTATTCTATGCTCAGGATACTAAGGGTGATTCTCTTATATGTCTCATTGAGATATCAGCTTTGTCTTAAGATGTCTTCAGTTTTATTTTAGGAGAAACTTTTACTTATATTGTACATACTAAAACTATCATATCAGAATATCAAGGGTTACTAGTTCAAATGTTTCGATTTATCTTCAATGCATTGCATCCAACATTGTATACACCACATTTTCCAAACACACTAGAAATGACTTACAAATGCAAGATGTTAAGTGTAAGAGCAATATATATATATATATATATATATATATATATATATATATATATATATATATATATATATATATATTTTGTATTAAAATTTTGTCTTGTACAGCCCATTTTTTCATCTATGCAAATATAGGTTATGGTTTCCTCTGTTAAATTACTGTGCAATAAAACACTGTCTACATTAAACAACTTCAAAAATAAAAATGCATATTGTCTTTGACTGAAATGGTGTAGATAAATGACATTGAAGCTAACCAGAGGGAAGGAAAATAGAATAAAAAAGAGATCTCTAACATTTTAAATATTTCCCCTAGAAAGAAATGAGGTTACCTTAAGATTGAATGAAGTCTCCTGCTTCTCGGATTTGTCTCCTGAGACAAAAAAACTCTTACACTCTCACAATAGTCTTCTTTAAAGCTTTAGAAGAGATCTCGACAACTTTACACACTGTGCCCAGATATTTCTCATTATTTGTCTCCTCAAAAGTTTAGAAGAGGTTTCAACAACATCACACAATGTGCTCAGATTTTTCTCCAACACTAAAGATTCAAGAGCTCTCACATTTGTCTCCTCTAAATTTCAGAAGTGATCTCAATAACTTAAAGTGTGTACCAAGTCAAATGCCTCAATATGAGCGCAAACATTTCATCACGTACATTTACATTTAATCATTTAGCAGACACTTTTATCCAAAGCGACTTACAAATGAGAACAATAGAAGCAATCAGATCAACAAGAGAACAACAACAGTATACAAGTGCCACGACAAGTCTCAGTTAGTCTAGTACAGAACACGTAGCCATTGTTTTTTTGTTTTTTTTTTAAGAATATGATAGACAAGAAAGGAAAAGGTAAGTACTAGTATTAGTTGGTTAAGCGCTGGCGAAAAAGATGAGTCTTTAGATGTTTTTTGAAAATGAGTAAAGATTCAGCTGTTCGATTATTAATAATCAAATTACTCATTTAATAATCAAAACTGAGTCATAAGCCATTTATGTGCCTTTTAGCAAAGAAAGCTCCAGTGTTATATTTTCTGTAGATCAGTTTTGATTAAGGCATCCGGTACATTATTTTTGTCCAACAACAAATTATGTGCCTAAGTACATAAGCATTGTCCTATAAAAAGTAACATTATCCTTATTTCTGCATAAATTCTCTCTCAATATAGCATTTATCTCTGAATTTATGATTTTTCCCCCTTTTATTTAGTGCCTTTAAGTACTTGACTTGATGCACACTTTGTAAAGTTGTTGGGATCTCTTCTAAAACATTACAGGAAACAAATATGAGACCCCCAGATTATTTAGCGATAGAGAAAAATCTAAGCACAGTGTGTGATGTTGTTGAGATATCTAATCTAAACTTTTGAGGAGACAAATGTGAGAGATCCAGAGTCTCTAGCTAAGGAGAAATAGCTGAGGACAGTGTGTGATTTTGTTGTGATCTCTTCTGAAGCTTTAAAAGAGACAAATGTGAGAGATCCTGAGTCTCTAAGGAGAAATATCTAAGCACAGTGTGTGATGTTGTTGAGATCTCTTCTAAACTTTTGAGGAGACACATATGAGAGACCCAGAGTCTCTAGCTAAGTAGAAATATCTGAGCACAGTGTGCAATGTTGTTGAGAACTCTTTTAAAGCTTTAAAGGAGACCACTGTGAGACTTTTAGAGTTTTTGTCTCAGGAGACAAGTTTGAGAAGCAGGAGACTCAAGCAAAAATCTCCATTCGATCTTAAAGTAACCTCATTTATGTCTAGGAGAAATATTTGAGATGTTATAGAGATCTCACTTTTGATTTTTCTTTCCTATGGGAAGGGGCATGAGAGAAGAAACAGAATCCTGTCATATGCCATTTCTAAACTTTCCTGGAGAAGGTTAAGAGGAGATCTTGGTTTTAAAAACAGCAGTGTGATGTATCTTTGGGTGTTATTTTAATAGATGGTTACTTTTATATGGATGATCCAGCGTTTTTTAGTGCCGCTTCATCCAGATGTGTTGTTGTAACATGCTCAGCTCTTTGCTGACTAATTAGTGGACTTTAACGGTCTGATGAGATACTGTATCAGATTTTACAGGTTTTTCAGGGCCGTACAAGCACTAAAAATACATCTGTGTTGTTTCACTTAGCTGAGAACTCCCTGGCTGTTGAATTAATATTAATGAAATTAAAAATCATTTAATTTTGCTGCAATTTTACTTGTAAATTATCTTAAAGGAGCAGTTCTCCAAAATTTTAATTGTTTCAATTACTCATCTGCATGCCTTTCTCCAATGGAACACATTCCATTAATGAATTGTTCTTTTGATTCAGACCTTTTTGATGAACTGGTCTGAATAATTCATTTACAAACTGGACACAATATATCACTTACAAAGGACTTGAGGACTTGAAAAATAGTATACAATTATATGGACTTATTTTATAATATTAGTATATGTGTACTATTTTGAATCCTTTTTGAATGCTTCCATTGACTGCAATTGCACAGAAAATAATTGCATAATGACATGAGGGTGAGTAAATTCTTACAGTATTTTCATATTTATTGTTCTTTTAAAGCGGTTTAGTGTAATTTCTGCTTAAATTTAACATCAAATATAATATGCATTATATAAGATACTTTATTTTTAAGTATATTATATATTATGATATATTAGATATTCGAAAAGTTTAACTTTAGTCCTGCCTCAAACTAATGCCATTGGTTGAGCTACACTGACCAGCTAAAACTGTAGCAATGTCTATAATTTTCAGGGAAATCAGCTAGCAAACAGCTTTTGAATTGACTTGTATTTGTTTGCATATTGAACTGGGATAGGAGAAAGTATTTTCACATTGACATGTAAGATTGTTTGCATGTGACATTGTAGATGGAGAAGTGGGAACAGAGAGAACAGTAGCCTATACTACTCTAAAAGAGTCAGATCTGCAGTGTAATCATGTGATAATCAAATCACGAGACCAGTTGAAAATCAACAGTGTTCACACAGAACAAATCAGCATATGAGCTGAGAGACATTTAATGAATTACAGAAACAAGGAAAGAATGAATAATAATAATAAATAAATAAAAAACAACAATGCTGAGTGGACAAAGAAAAAAAGGCTGGTGGAGCTACACAAATGTGCCTGCACATACACACATTCTCAAGGGGCACATTTCCAAGGAACTGTGAGAACCTAATCAAGGGTGACTTGACTTTGCTTGGAGGATGTGTGTGTGTTTGTGTGTTTGAGAGCGTGCGCGAGTGTGGAAGAGTGTGAAAGAGCCAGGGAATTTGCAAGGGGCAGCACAAATGGAGGGATGATTGAGAGAGAGAGAGAGAGAGAGAGAGAGAGAGAGAGAGAGAGAGAGAGATAGGGGAGAGAAATGGAGAGATGGAAAGAGCAACCAGAGGGAAGGCTGGGCCTGGCACAGCTTGAGGAGAACAAGTTTGAGAAGGATGGAGATTATCACAGAGGGCGGAGAAGATGAATTTTTTTTTTTTTTTTTTTTTTTTTTGGGGTGTGGTCATAACATAAGGCTTTGTTAATGCAGACACTGCTGCCAATGCAACTGCATTTAAATCATATCTAATATCTCTATGTGACTATTCAGAGAGGAAGAACACGTTGTTACAGCACCAGATGGAAGCGGGCTAAAAGCAAGAAAAGGCAAGAAAGATGATATATCAGGGGTCTTTGAGGTGTAGCTTTACTCATCTCTCTGTCATACTCCATGGCATTTGAGGTAAAATAATTAGAAAATGGCTCCAAATGGCAGACTCTAATAAAGCCTTAGAGATGGGTCAAGGAGGCTGGAGATATTATGGGATGTTGCCTTACAGAGAGCTGACTAATGGCACCTGAGGTCCTAGGGAATGAAGTTTAAACCACATGAGCCTGAAAACAACAACAAGCTGTACGAAAATAGCAGGGGGAAAGATGGAAATGTCAAGCAAGCTGGCCTGAAAGATCAGAAACACTCAACATCCAGAGAAGCAGTTTTTAGCTCTATACTCCTACACTGTTGCTTACAGTTCTTTTGGGGCATTTCTATTGACAGTGTGGACTGTACAAAAAAAAAAAAAAAAAAAAAAAAAACCTTTATATATATATATATATATATATATATATATATATATATATATATATATATATGTGTGTGTGTGTGTGTGTGTGTGTGTGTGTGTGTGTGTGTGTGTGTGTGTGTGTGTGTGTGTTTGTGTGTGTGTGTTTTGGGATGTTTTAAGTGAATTAACAGTGAAACTTGTCTCCTTTCATTCACATCTGAGATAGCTGATGTTCCAGATTTAGATCACTAAGCTCCCTAAAAATCAACACCTGAATATCGTCATTAGGTTTTAAAATGCACTAACTGATTAGAATCACATTTGTGAATGAGATTAGAGCTGAACAGTTATCTCGCCGTGGGCCACTGGCCTAACCCTTTGTTAAGTGCTTAGTGATCGGTAACAAGGTTTGTTTGCATTGTATTTGGGTCCCAGCTGAACTCTGAGACACGAAGGGGATGTGTGAGAAAGGCTCTTCAACAAGAGCTGACTGAGTGCTTCAGACTGTGACCCTTCCTCCGGCTGCCTGACCCGCTTGTGTAATTAACTTTTACAGAGCCTATTTTAGGAGTACTGACTCTCAAATAGCAGTTCAACAGAGGGATGAGGATATGGGTTTTAGTGCACGTGAGGGTGAAAGGGAAAGATGGAAAGAGAAGGAAAGCCTGAATGAGATATACAGTGGTCTTAAAGTGTTTTGCAGAGTGTATTCAAAGTACCGCATCTTACTTTACTTACATTTTACTCCTCTTAAAGTGTTTTGTCACTGTGTAAGTCACATTTAAAATGTATTTGTAATTGTGTTGCATTTAAACAAACTAAGATTAAAAAAAAAAAAAAAAAAACAAGTGGCATGTGTGCCAGTTTTGCAATTGCTTTAAACTGGTCTCAGGGTAAATTTATATATAATCAGGGTGAATAATACACAAACAATAAATGGTATTAAAGTAGATTAAACATCATACTTGCCCCTAAATCCTTTAGAGACCATGTTAAACATTCTCTAGCACTCAATAGAAGCAATACTTTAATCCCCCTCTACAATTAATTAAGGTGGTTTTGTTTATTTCTGTTAAGCATGGATTGTCTACCTTAAAATGATTTGATTGTACCCACAAGCACTGTACAGGGTATTAAATTAAAACACAACACACAAAGGTGATTAATATCTCTGCCCATGTTAAACACGCACATTATCATGCACTCCAAATAGTTATTTGTCATAACAAATGATCTCAACACAATTGTTTTAATTACTAAAAATGTCCCACGACACTCAACACTTATGTCATGAACGTAATGGGAGTTCTGACGTTCCTACACATTAAAGAGGCCCAATGTCCCAAAAGCTTAATTTTAACCATTATAAAAGCTCAAAACAGCAAAACATAGCATTACTAGAAATTAAAGCTATTGTAGACCCCTTTAACTGTCCATCATGTACAATCACACGGGCACACACACTCACACACAGGTTTTAGGCTGGATGAGGAATAGCGGTTACATCTCGCCGTTTTAATTATCCTTATTGATTCCCTCGGTGCCTGTGCCGTGTTTACTCCTGGGCAATAATGCATTATGTCCGCTGCTGAATTGATGAATGCATTTTAATCTAAATCTATCTGAGTAATGCAACTCCAGAATAAATCAGAGCTCTGAGCTGGCCGCCAGCTGTCCTCGTCCTATTCCCTCGGCAATTATCCATCGCACGGAAATGGACCCGTCACTCTCTCCCATCGCATGTGCGCTTATTCCTTTTGTTTTCAAATAGAGTCTCCCAGGCACAAACGAACAGAAAGGATTGACTTTGGTAGGTTAGTTTATATATATATATATATATATATATAGGTCACCCCTTTTTGGGAACAACAGCTGAAAAAGCTATGAGAACTAGTACCTGATTAACGAGATTGGAGTAACGCATTACCACCAAAGTCATTATTTTTATGTTTAGCTCTCATGTTTTGAGTTCTGACAGAATATGAATGACTTTTATTGCCAATTACATAAGCATGTACATTCTTCTATGCAGCTTGCATATGGTAAACTGTTTGATAACTTAAAACTGCAGCATGTTAAGTGCTGTATAAAATTTCTTTGGTTTGACTATATCATGCTATCTGATTTCAATGCAGTTCAGCCATCTTCTACAAAAAAATAAATAATAAATAAATAAATAAATAAATATTTGTTTCCCTAAGCAGCTTAGCCCTGAAGCCCATTAAAAAAAAGGAGCATATCATAGTTGGTGGATTAGAGTTTATTTGAGTTTTCAAAAGTTTGTCTGATTTTCCACAGTATTCCTTTTGTTCCTTAATGAAATGCACCGGCTTACCCTGTGGCTTGACACAGTATGTGAACAGAACAGGCGAACATCGCCCATGAGCACAAAGGGAATAGGATTTTGTCATTAATTATGTCTTCCTGGCTAAGAGAGCAGAGGGGGTCTAACATGATTATAGAATAACAAACCTCTGTATTTGGAGTTTTGTTTAGCTTAATTGTTGGCTGTTCCCCAGTGTTCTGGACTAAAAATGCTAGTGCGTTCTGGCTGTTTTTTTGTTTTGAACGATTTATCACTGTCATTATTGAGTAAATGACGGTAATTTGGAGGAATGTGCGGTGGGATTTGTCAAAATCAAGCTAGAAGGCTGATGCACTGATGAGTAACTGCTGCTGCTGCTGTAGAAGCTTTGCTTTTATTTATTTATTTGCCTTTTCTTAAGACTTGAAGTGACATGCAGTCTTGGGATCTATACTGATGTTAATTAGTGTCATATGAGACAACTGATCTTTATACTTTGAAGTGTTGACGCAATGCTGCCCACTTAAAAACCATAGAGAGCAATTAGGTTTCAGATGTGGAGGACTTATTGTATTGGATCCGTGAGGAAGTAGTGGGGAGCTGGGTGCTAGAGTGTAGCTGACGTCTTTCCCCCAAAGCAACCCCTAGACATGTTCCACATGAGTCACCCCGCTCCCTGTCTGACAGCCTTTAATTCCATTTAGACTTAACGATAGCAAACCACGATCTGCCACTCCTACCACCGGTGCTGGGTCTATTCCCAAACGCTCACCAACGATCCCTGTATGGTGGATCAACTGTAGCATTTCTCTGCGGAAAACAGGCAGCTCATTATACTTACATCTTTTTCTCTTCAGCAGCTCTTTTCCATCTCCTCTGTCCTTTCTCATTCTTAGTTAAGTGCCTTGCAGTTGCCTCTGCCATTGATGCCTTTGTGTGCTCTCAAGATCCACTTCCCTTCATCTGCACTTTGAGTTCAGTGCATATGGGAGCCCGTTGACCTCCTGTTTGATATGCTGTGTACAGACTTGGTTTCTTTGCCTGGAGGTGTAGTTATGTTTGGCAGAGGGTCCCGGGTCCGCACTGGACATATGCTGAGCTTGTGATCCGCCTGACTCAAGGGCAAATGCCTCTCATCCATAAAATATGCAGGTCAAAGGCAATAACTCCATTTTGCTCAACATATGTTACATATCTCACTGAAAAAAAAGCCATGCAGGATTTAACATGAAATGCATTTGGGTTGAACTATGATGTGGAGAGGTGTGTTACAGACATAGTTCATGAAACAAATACTCGTCGTACCAAACCTATATGACTTTCAGCTGTTTTTTTGTCCATCCAATGAAAGTCAATAATTGACTTATGAGCATCTATGTAAACATGTAAATCAATCAGACTAAGCACAATCAGACTGAAGTGGCAATCAGATTTAAAGGAGTTGTGTGCACCTGGAATAGTCTGATCAACAGTCAATCTGATCAATCTGTAATCAGACTGTATTCATTCTGATTGATGAAAATTAATGGGGACTTTCATTCTATGGACAAAGAAAAAGGCATTTTTTAAATATCTTTGTATTCTGTAAAGAAAATTAAGTCATACAGACATAAACAACATAATAGTGAGTAAATAATGACAAATGTAATTTTTCGATGAACTGTACCTTTAAATTACTTCAGGTTCAGATCCACAAATTAGCAACAGCATAAGGAAGAGTTTCACAAACGCTCATATTCTAACAAAGGCTTTTTTCTTCATTATAAAAGATATGAATGCCTACACAACAAGAAGCTGCAAGCAAGCCATGCTGTGCCATCATCTGAATCACCCACAGTCTGCCTCACAGCTGTGAAACAAGCAAATACACAAAAAAAAAAAAAAAAATGACAACAACAACAGAAACTTCAATCACTCTCATGAAGAGTCTGACGGGCAAATCAATTTCCTGCTTTATGTTCAGGTGATGATTAAAGAGGGTGAATTTGATGCTATTTGCTTAGTTTCCTCTCAGAATTAGCTAACTCTTAGGCTAATTAACTTCCGCATGTGTAGAACAGGCTGAGAGGGGGATGTAATTACCAACTTCAGGTTTATCCATCTCAATAAGCAAGAATAATGAGAGCGGCTCTGTGAAAGGGAACAGGGAGGGGAATATCACTTTACAAATTCAAGACCGTAGAGTTGTTTGGTATTGTAACCACCGCCGCTTGCTAACAATCCCAAAGCACACACACGTTTGCTCACTTTTTTCAGATTTCTCCAAAAGTGCTCTTGCAATGTCACTTTCGTCACTTTGATTAGCCATGTTCCCATGTGCAGTGTGAGATATTATATGTATATATATATATATATATATATATATATATATATATATATATATATATATATATATATATGTATATGTATATGTATATATATATATATATATATATATATATATGTATATATATATATATATATATATATATATATATATATATATATATCTATAGCCAAAGTTGACACCCTCATCAGTGACTTTGTGACGTCTTTGCAAGTCCTTATTCTCAACACAACCCCATCATGATGACAAGCTGTCCATCCGTTTGATGGGCTGTCCAGTGGTTATGATGCATCAATTTGGGCGTCTGAAAACAAGCTGATTGACAACTTACCGCCACCCCCTTGAGACGAATCCCAGCTCCAATTTCAGGTAGCTGGCATGTGATAATGATCTGTCTCTGCATATGATGCCGTTCTGACCAACTGAACAGAGCTTCAAACTTCTTACAACAACAATAGAAATGACATTATCTATCTAGATGATAAAGATGGAGAAAGAGAAAGTTGAAGAGGAACATCTTTAAACTTTTTTTATCCAAAGACTTTAATTTAGTGCAAGACCAATTATATAATTTCCAAAGTAAAAAAAAAAAGAATTCCATGATGACAAATTAAATACCCACTTCACTGGCTTTTTTTTTATTCGTTTTTAACCTTTAATGAATTGTGAGCATGTTTTTCTCTCTTTTCTCCTTTTTTATCCATTGTTTTAGATGTGGCAAAGCCTTTGTTGTACTTGAACCTGTCATCCAGCTTGGTCACAGAGGAATTAAATAACAAGGATGATTATTCGCTTGTTTTATTCAAGCGTAAATTAGCTGAGGGAGTAGGAATTTGGGGGCGTATCTGATTCGGAGGTTGTTATAGAGAACTTCCTAGTGCATTAAAGTGTGTTGTGAAATAAGACAGCAAGGTTTCCATTTTGTCCTCATCAACGAACCTTCCCTGATGTCAACCTACTTAATAACTGGAGAGTGAAAATCCAATCCTCAAAAAACATCCACACTGACGTCTTTGAAGCCACCTCAGGGAAAGCAAGCTGCCGTACTGTGCATTTCATGACCTCCAGCAATACACTTTCAGTCTGGGATATACTTCTCCTGTGTGCATGCGTGTGTGTGTGCCTACGGGGCTCACTCACTGGGACTCAGGTGTGTGGGTTGACAGAGAGAAATGAAGAATTTGTCTCCGCAGAGAAAATCATAATTTACTGTCTCAACCCAAGCTAACAGAGAAATAATTGCTAGTCTCACCATACACACAAACACACATTAATTCAGCTCCAATAAGACTAAAAAGCTCTCCTATTTCATTTCTATTTTTGGAGATAGCCTAAATGTAAAGTGTTTTTGGAGGTAATATGTTTTTATGAGGTCATGTTTCATTTACTTCAATTCTTCTGTCATCCATGAATGATTACTTACCTGTTTTCTTGTTGTGTTGCTTATGCAAGCACAGAAGAAAAAAAGTTTTTTCTCTCTCTCTCTCTGGTCATGTACTTAATACAATTCGAAACAAACAGCCACATGTAAGCAAAGCTATTTCAAATACAGCTGTCAGTTGCAATCATCATACATCCAGCTCTAATTAATGAGATTAATTGCTTCTTAACTAATAATGACTCAGGCTAAATGAGAGGCAATAATTACAGCCTGGCTTACCATTATTAAGTATGTTTCAAAAGCTGAAAATCTTCCCAAACAGTCTTCACACCCGAATTAGAGAACTGCAGCAAAGCCTGCATTAGAACAAACTACTGTAATTCATCTCTTATGGCAACTTAATGACCAGAAATTAATCGGAGGAAATGAAATTACAGTCATATTACAGTCATAAGGAGGATATGACATATTAACGGAGACTATCAGATTTCCTGTGTTGGCTGGGCAGATGGGATTGAATCTTCTCTGGCGTGTCTCTTTGTGTAAGGAGAGGGGTCACAGGACCTAGTTAAGCTAATAAGCAAGTCATACGGACAGACCGACAGCATTTCGGTGTGTTTAAACAGAGGCTTGTTGTTAGCGGTGATCAAGACCCTTGCTCTAGGCGGAAGAGGTCCGGCTCTGTTTGGGTCGCAGAGGAGTCATGGGTGGCTTCTTTGTCTTCCTTGCATTTCCTCTGGAAACCTTTGACACTAGGGTTTTCAAGCCGAGAGGTTTTACAGAAGATTTATGTTTAGATATAAATATTAAATATGGAATCTTTTGTTTTTTCTTTTTTCAATTAATATGTTAAAGCATTATATAATGTAGTGATATGTTAAAGCATCATTTCATGTATAGTTAATTGTTCCTAATTATTTTTAAGTATTAATGAAAAATATTTTTATTTGTAATGGTTGAAACCCCTTGATCTATTGTTTCTCTTTCATTTTCAGATGTGTGAAGAGAAAAACTTTATTATGTAATCCAGTTTTGGATTACATAATCAGAATTGTGGGATATAAATGCAGAATTTCCTCTCAAATATAAGTTTACATCTCACAATTCTGAGTTTATATTTCACAATGCTGACTCTTTATCTCAAAATTGTGAGTTTAAATGTACAATTCTGACTTTTTTTTCCCCCTCAGAATTCTCAGTTGAAATCCCACAATTCTGTTTATTTGTTTATTTATTTATTTGTTTGTTTCTGCCATGGAATAAAAATATTTAATAAATAAATAAAGGTAATTGCAGATTTTTATTTCACAATTCTGACTTTTTTCTCCCTTGCATCTGAGTTTATATTTCACAATTCTGAGTTTATGGGAAATGTATGGAGCTTTTTTTTTTCTCTTCTAAATGTTGAACGATGTGCATTGACAAACAAGAAGCTCTACAAAGCTCTCCAAAATACTTAATTATGTTTTGCAATTTTCAGATTTTGTTGGTAGTGTCAGAAGTCACCTGAGAGATAAAACTGTGAATCAAACTTTCTGACATTAAATCACAATTCCCCCTTTGTCTGTGTTTGTCTGCCACACTCAAGAGATAGTCCTCCAAGCATCTCTTTTGCATAGGAAATGACAGGAAGTAATGACAAGAGGCAAGCCACAGACATCAATAAACAAACATATTCTTGAGACTGATTTCTACATCTGTTAGTGTCACCGTGGTTACGGTCGCTCTGCTATTGGCTGGGAGCCAATTGGGCATGAAAAGCTTCCCCCTCGACATAGAGTAAATAAAACATGGCCACTCCATCGCGCCAAGCACTTGTGACAAAATGTTTCTTCCTCTCCGCTTCTGACGCACCGCTGGGAGATTATTGTCAAAAACAAGATGAGAGAGAAGGGAGTTGAGGAGGAAGAGAGGGAGCAGTAGAGGGCGGAGAGGTTTCCCTCGGGGTTTACCTCGTTAGCACAGGGGGTGTAAATTGAAACTGGTGAACCAGTCACTGCTACATAAGGGTTACAAATCCAAACAACACATTCAGTCAAACACCCACATACACCACTGTGATGCAGACATTCATACACACTTTAAAAAGCAGCCAATTAGTGTGTGACAGGTGCATGCACGCACGTGATCTTCATTGGCATCTCTTCAATTCTGTTGCGTGATATGCAAATTGCATCATGAAACATTGCTCTGTTAATTGTTTACAGTTTTTGTGTGTTTTGTGACATCTCTGCTAGGTTTTTTTTTTTTTTTTTTTGCTTGGAATTATAGTGCATAAATAGGCAGAAAGCACTTTGGGACTTCTCATAATAGTAAATGATGTTTTTCTTTTAGGGTAATTAGGTGTTGTTGTCATGTTTTGTTTAATATGAATGAACATTCATGCTGACAGATAATCTGTGATAAACCCAGTGTAGCCTACTTTTCAGATACAGATAATGTCCTACCATCTCTTCCTTTTACATTCTGTGTTCATATCTTGATATGCATATTTATATTTTTTCCAAACTTTCCAGCCCAAGTATTACATTGGATCCAAGTATACAATATATTTCCCTGTATTTTTTTTTTTTTTTTTTTTTTTTTAGCATTAAGCAAATATAAATCTCTTTGAACATAATCTCTGACTGCAAATAACACACATACCATTTTCAGTATTATTGCTGTATTTGAAACCACATAAAAGCATCATCTTAAACACACAAATCTGTTATTAGGTACAATATAAATATTTAGAAAAAGATAACAACTGCATGTCTTATTTGGCACATTTTGCAGTCTAATTCAAACAGAAATGCATTTAGAATTTTGAGGCAATGTAGCCAATTATGTATCATCTCCTGTCTGTCTAGAAGCACTTATAAGTCTCCTGTCAGACTGGTTTCATCCATCAATGCTATTCTCAAAATTAAGTGTCGGTTCCAGAACTACTGAGTCAAACTCATGCCCCGGTTTTAGCCGTTTACAGACTGTGAGGTCAAAGCTTTTTGTTAATCACCCCTTGAGTGGAATTAAATTGTGGCATGCAGACTTTCGCAGAAGATCAGTGTAACATTCATCTAATTTTGCAGAAGTAAATGAGGACTATGTATGTTCATGCACAAACCTATAATAAACCTACAGTAAACAGATTTTGAAAATATGGTAAATAGAAGCACTGATATAGGAAATCAATAGCAAATAAATTAAATTAAAATGCATTTTGTGTATATATATATAAGCCTAATCATTGTTGAATCTGTATGAACAGTCTACATAAATTTGCAAAAAATAAATAAATAATTGGGGGGGAGGGGGCTGGGGGGTCAGCTGCCACATTAAAACTTCAGCCAACACATTCTATTTCTTTCTATTGTTTTTTTGTTTTTGTTTTTTTTGTACCAAAACGCATGTAAAACCACCATCTAAAGCAAGTGAACGTGAACCCTGTTAACACCACTTCCATGTTCTTTACGAGATAATAAAACATGGTCCTTTTGCAAATTGAAAAGTCAGCTCTTATTTTGTATAGCCTGGATAAGAGGCTGGCTCATGTAAGTAGGATTAAGATTGTCCCAGATTATACGTCCCTATCCCAGATTTCCCTCTGTCCATATGGAATTAAGAGGCCAAAGTAAACCAACAGTTTGTTGTACTCTTTTGATATGTGTAGCTGCAGGACAGCCTGTGTCTAAACACGCAGTCACGGGCAGACTGGAGATAGCGGCGCAGATATATGCTCATCAAAAATGCATTAATGTGACTCTGTCTTTGTTCTGCACTGCTGCTGGCTGAGTTGGAATTGGCCACAGCGTAGAGTGCGGATACCATGTTAAAGATTTATTTCCTGACTACAAGCATCTCATTTCAAAACCTGTGCTTATGCTTTCAACACACACCAGCGTTGATGTGAATTATTATCTGTGTGTTTGTGTTGTGTGTGGGTTTGACTCCAGCCAGGATTACACTATTGTGTATGCCTATTGTTATGATTCTGTGCGTGTGCAAGATGATTTAATCGTTTAGTGGAAGCCACCTTGTTGCATACTGTCAAAATATATGTGAATGTGCTAAATGTGTGTTCAGACAACCCATTCTCACTCCCAAGGTGTTAAATATTGCTGCTGGGGCAGGAGCCCTGTGCATCATTTAAAGCGACATTGCCAGTACCCACATTGCTGTAAATGAGAAACAGTTTGCGTCATGTATCGTTGGGTAAAATAAAAAAAATAATAATAATAAAAAAATGTCATGTTTTGTCAGAAACACCAACACGGTGCATCAAGTAGCGTACAGAGTTGAAAACATAATTATTTATTTACAGAATTATAGGCTAAAATAATGCTTATTTTTATATATTTACAATTTTAACTTCTATTAAGTTCTTTGCAGCTAAATAAACTATGGACACTGAATGACTTTCCTAAGGTCTATGTAACGGCAGGTTGTTCACAAACTGTTTCTGTGGTCGGAATTCTGACTAGGCAATTGCATGAAACATTTTTGTAAGTTGTACTGTCTCCAACAAACCTTCTGATGTTCATTCACCAAAATGACATTTCTTTGTTTAAATTTCATGATAAAATTGACATAATTTGAAAGCTAAGACTCTGCTGAGCAAAAATAACCTAAAACACATTGCATTTCTCAGTAAAATGGCTCATTGTGACTTTTTGAATTAAAATAACAACGCAATGTATTTTATTAATTCCTTATACAAATTTTGGAAACATTTTTACAATAAGATCCCATTAGTTAATGCATTAACTAACAATTAACAATACATTTGTTACAGTATTTGTTAATGGTGGTAAATAAAAATACAAATGGTCATTGAGAGTTCATGTTAGCTGCTATTAACAAATATTAATAATTTATTAGTAAATGTTGAAACTAACATTAAGATTAATAAATGCTTTAGAAGTATTTTCATTGTTAGGTCTTGTTAACTAATGTAGATAACTAATGTTATCAAATGGAACCTTATTGTAAAAGTGCTACCAAAATATCAACTCTCCAACCAAAAATACATACAAAAACACTTGGCAAGACTTTTCCTCATGCTGTTGCCAGTGCAAATGAAGTCAAGTGACTACTGGGACATTCACAGACAGTCAACAACTAGTGGTAGAACTAATGATCGAGTTGGTAAGCTCCTAGTGTTTGTGCATGTGTTACATCTACATAAGGGTAATGCACAGCATATGGCTAAAGATGGTGAGACAGGTGTAGCCACTGTGACCACTGTTTGATGACAGCTTGCTCCTGCTGTTTTCTAGAGTGAATTTAGCCCTGTTTAGTGACCTGCTTTCTCTCTGGTGTGTGCTAGCTGCTCTTCAACTTGCTCCAGAGCTATGGACCCTTCTGGACGCTCACAGTGTGTGTTGTCTATTTCAGAGCTTGTTTCCTGTTCTACATGGATTATAAGTCTGTGTTTGTCAGATACGTGCTTGTATGTGTGTGCTGGGGAATACTGCCGTGCCTCAGGGATATGTATGTGTGTGCTGCTCTGAGTGCCCGTCCAGGAACTGTGAGTGTGTGTGTATGTGGTGCTTTAGTTGCTGACAATTCTTCTGCATCAGGTCAAGTGGTGATTGTGCTGGTGGCAAAGGGTAGAGCGACTTTTCTCTCTCGTTTTATTGACAAAGCGTCAGCTGGGTGGCCTTACTGATATGAGCTGTGCACAGGCAATCAGAAGCAACGCACACACAAGGAAACACACACTGAAGTCACGCTCAGAGGCTTGTGTTTGCTCAGTCAGCGGTAGGATAATGGCCCGTAGAGTTTATCAGACACCCATCTCTGTTTTTTTTCTGTTTTTTTCTTATGAGAGAGAATCTCTTAATCTGGCAGGTAGCTTTTGTAAACACTAACACATAGATTGACTCATTTAAAATCAGAACATGTGCTTGCTGATTGTTTGCCTATCGTCCATAATCTAGTGGAGGTCATAGTTATTTAAACATTACATTTGAGTGCCCAGAAATGACTCTCTGACAGGACAACTGAGACCCAAGAATATAATTTCAAGACAAATACATACAGTTGTTTGTAATTAGTCATTAGATATTCTGTGGTTTGCTGTAAGCAAGCTGTAAGGTACAACAGGACATGATTTATTGTGCATTCACAATATAGCAAGGTCTTGAGTGGCTTCTTTCTTTTATTAAATAGATATTAAAAGACACAATCTAAGGTAAATAGTTGTCTTATGTGTGTAAAGGTGTTCTGTGCCATGATGTTTTTTTTTTTTTTTTTGGATCTTGCTGGGATAGAATAAGGACCAGTCAGCATCCAGGTCCAGAATTTGTTTTATAATTGCATAATTTTGTATAATAATTTATAATGAATGAAGTATTGAATCATTTTCCTTCTGGAAAAAAAAGTGATTTATCATGCCTGAAAGTAATTTAAAATGATAACTGTGTTCAAATGAACCACTGATAGACATGTATTGAGATGATTCTGGTGAATATGGGACATTAAATACATTTCATCATAACCAAACAACCAATGAGTAGCTAATGAAACCAAATGTTTGAAACCAAAGTCTTAAATTTACATTTTTTTTAACAATTTTAATACTTCTTAAAATTATTCATTGCAATGATATAGTCACTGACATGTTTAATTTAACTTTTATTTGTTTTAATAAATCAACCATTTTTTGTTAACAACTTGTGTAGTGACAGTTAAGCAAATAACAGCACTCTGACTGCAGCTGCAGGTTTTATTTATTTATTTAACAAGCAGAATGATCATTATTAAAATTGGATCTGAGAGGCTTTTAGTTAATTTCCATATATGAATTACAAACTCAACTTTTTTGGCTTCTTTTTTCATTATATTTTTTTCTACTTTTTTGTGTTTCTGCTTCTGTTCTACTTGATCTGCTTATTCTTGTAATTTGTCATTCTTGTACTGTGAATATTGTTGGCACTTGAATGATGAATTGGTTGTGATGTGCCTCATTTGTAAGTAGCTTTGGATAAAAGCATCTGCTAAATGATTAAATGTAAAATGTAAACTGCTCATAGTAGGTACACAAAATAGCAGGAGGCTTAAGTATGATGGTATCATACACACACACACACACACACACTATAAATTACCAACTAACCAACAAAATATCAATATTTATATTTTTATCAATTACAATTAATCGATTAAACCCCTCTTTTTTGTTGTTTTATTGACAAAATACACTATTCCACATACTTGAATGACATGTTGACATTTAAACCTAAATTTAACGTTCAATAACAGATATATCAGCAAAATGAATATTACGGTGCTGAATATTAATTTTCTCCCTTTTTACTTCGTTCGGACTGTTTGACGTGCGCCGGCTCTCATTCAGTGAATTCTGAAGATTAACACAGACTGTCAGGACAAGCCTTCATGCAAAATAGAAACATTCACGTGAAAATGTAACATTTACAGAAAAGGATACAGTAAAATGCAGTTTATGCACTGAGGAAACATATTTAACACATTGAACAGCACATTTATCTGTCCAAGCACCTGACAGGACAAACCTCTCATGATTCGGGCAAATTGGATCACGCATTTTTCCTGCAGCAGCTCACTCTGTTTCATCCGCTATTTTTAGATACATTTCATCCATAGAAATGTTATTCACTGCTGTAATTTGACGCGACTGGTGGAAGTTTTCTGTGCTGGTGGGCAGACGCGATTAATCAATAATGACATTCGTTGCCGATTATTTTCATTATCGATTATTATCGATTAGTTGTTGTAGCCCTACTATATACTATAAACTGTATAAGCATATACAAAATAGAAATCATACAAGCTATTATACTCAAACACCATTAAACTCATTTGCATGTGGAAATTTGCACAATTATTCTTAGTTTGGTAAATTAGTATGTATAATTTGGTGTCTTTGTAGATCAAGTCCTGTGCACGCGTGTGTGTGTGTGTGTTTGTCTTGTATATGTGAGAAGGCCATTTGTAGTGCTGAAATTAAAGTGGCCTAAATGTTTAATCCTTCATCTATTTACCCAAATTTCCCCTGGGCTGACATTAGCGATCCTATTGACCCGTAATAACTGTTTACACACAGCCAGGGCTTAGTGACATACCTCTGTCTGCATTTCTCTGTCACTCTGTAATAAACACTGTTGGGTCTGAAAGTAAGGTAAAATTTCCCTTGAGAGGGCCTGTGGTCTCAAGCCCCCAGAGGTTTTGCGCCACATGACACTGATTGCCACATATGCTCACAGACACACACACACACCTCCCATTGTTTGTCACTCGCACACCTTTCCATTCTCTCTCCCTCACATCGACAAACACACTCAAACACAATGAAAGGAGCCTGAAGCCATCTGACCCAAGCCATCAATGATTAATGGACCAAGCCAAACCTATGGCAGATCAACCTGATGACCAGACAAGCTGTGGGAGGTCAAAACAAGACCACCGCAAACAAACAAAACATCAGCCATATCAATACTACACTGAGCTTGGCTGCAGATTAATGATATAATATCCACAGGCCCATAAAAGATGCTCCACAAGCACAACTATTATTAACCCTACAAATCCAAAGGCAGCCTATTTAAACATTATTGTGAAGGATATCAACTCCGTTTCAAAGACACTTTAGTTTAGGCTCTGTTTTTACTAATGATTTTACATATAGGCCTACAAATCTATAGTGTTTGTGACAGATTCTGGTCTTTTTAAGAACACTGAATAAATTGGGAAAAATTCAGAATTTAAGAATTTTTCTAGTCCTAATTTGAAATTTGTGTTGAATTTACCATATCCTACAGAAAGTTCATTTGGCCTGACAGGAAATTGCTGAATTGCAATAAAATAAATGCCTAAATTAAACACACACACACAAATATATATAACAAAATATAAAACATTGATTAGTATAATAACCAAAAATGTATATCATTAATTTTTAAAAATATATCTCATATATTTAAAACACTTTTTTCTTACTACTTAGAACATCAGACTAATTATATTTTTTATGAAACTGCTGTCAAATTAACAGTCATGAAGACAGATCTTGCCATGCAGCACCCCAACTACGTTTTTTGCTTTATAAAATTTGTAAATATGTACATAACATTTGAGTAATGAAATGTTCATGGTTCATGAATGAGAATAAAATTATAAAATTTAATGAAATGTTACAGATGGCCAATTTATTAGCATTTTAAGCACTGATTATTAACATCTAATTATTTATGAATTAATGAATTGCTAAAAATGAATCATATCATTAAAAAAGAAAAAGAAAAAAAAATCAGTAGTTGAATGAATTTGTTAGAATTTTGTTCTGTTTTAATTCCATTTCCTTAAATTAGAAATTCAGATCCTATTTGCTGCCTCAGTTCAAATTCAATTCAAATTCAGAGTATGAACTGGAATTTAAAAAGCATTCTAAATGAAGGTCTAAATGGTACATAGTTACATGGTGTTCAAATCTGTTCACACAGATTAATTCCCTACAAAGACATAATTTAAGTTTGTAAATGACACAGAGTAGTGGTATTTAGTCAGAATGAATCTCTCCCTTTAGGCACGAGTGATAGTTTCCTTTGCTAAAAGAGATTGCGGCATGATCTCATAAACAGATGGCTTTGCTACGCATGGCGTGGCCATTTTCTTAAGAAATCCCTCATTAGCATCGTCAACTTTCATCCTTCTGATTTGTTCCCTTTCAGAAGGCTGATTTAAGAGTGAAGCCCTTCAGGCCACGTTGGCAGAATAAACATATGGATGACAAATAAATTCATTAAAAAGTCTTGGATGGCCCACACAGGGGGCTCAGAACAGTTCTTCCCGCTTATCCGAAATTTCATGCTAGTCTTGCAGTGAGGACATGTCGTCCTTAAGCATCCTTATGTCCTCATGCCCTCAATACTGATTCAGAGTCAACTTTAAAATCCTCTCGATCCTGATCTAGTGATTCCTCCTTACATCTCACTTGATGTATATTGACTGCCTTTAGATTTATTTCAGCCATATAAAGCACTGAGAAGTGATACATTGATAAACACACACACACACACACAAAGACAAACAGATGGACCTCCGCATCAGAGGCTGACTGTGCGGTCTCTGCACAACTGCAAGTTATGAGCTGTCTTTGATATGAGTTTTGTGTAAAAAAAATAAATAAAAAAAAACTTTCATGTTTGTGTTAACCCTGTCTATGTGTTCCACCCAGGACCACTTGCTAATTAGCAGAGCACTGTTGTTCAGTTCTGGTTAATAGTAGCCTGCCGATGTGAGGATGTGTGGATGAGTATATGTGTCTCAGTGGCAGTCCAGCCTGAGCAGGTTTAATTGATGCGGGTCGTCACACTCAGTGAACCCCGCTGAGCACCTCCCTGCTCCGCCTCCACACATTACTGTTAATTGTCTGTGATATCTCTCTCCCTGTATGCCAAAGACCTTCTATCTATCTATCTATCTATCTATATCTATCTATCTATCTATCTATCTATCTATCTATCTATCTATCTATCTATCTATCTATCTATCTATCTATCTATCTATCTATCTATCTATCTATCGGTGTCCCCACGAAGGGCAAGGATTTTGGATGTCGCCATCTTTGTTGGGACATTTTGTCCCCATAGCGTATGGTTTACCTGATCTACACACACACACACACACACACACAGAGAGAGGAGAAAGGTCATTTAAATGAACTGGTACTCCTTGAGTAAGTGATTTAGTTGTATTTTTATGATTTTATACATCGTGTATGTCTACGTACTGGAGGTAAATACTCTTTAAAAAAAAAATGTAAAAATTAAAATTTTGATCCATCTTGGGCAGTATTTTTCGGCGTAGTCATTTGCCTTGTGATGTAAGAAATTGTGAACAAAAGAATGTAACACATGAAGGACAATGCTACAAAACTGAAACATGGAGAATGTTAGATGCAATGCATTAAGTTAATGCTGGAGGTGAATATTTAATATTTAGAATTTCAGGAAATTGTCAGTTGAAATCTGTGAACATGAATGACTGTGAATTGCTTTTGCAAGTTTAATATGTTTTAACATATTGCATGTTATAAACACCTAATTGGTTTACACTTCTTGCAGCAAAGGACCCTCATATATGGGTTAATCTGGACTTTTCCTTTTGTATAAGGTGTGGATTGATCCCCATATTGACAAGCAACTTATTGGATGATAATGAAGGTGAAGCACAATTGTGAATTAGATTTTTTTTTTTTTTTTTTTTTTTTTTTTTTACTTAATATTAAATTAATAAGGAATATAAAGTGGTTTTAAAATAAAGACAATAAATTGCCAATTCCCAAAATGGCCATTTTCTTCTTTGTCTTGCTCACAAAGGTGTGTGTTATTATTCTATGTAAAATTATTTATATGCATTATGCATAAGTGATACAAAATTTGACTGAAGTTAGACATTACTGAAATTATTTGCCTAAAGAAATAAAAGTATCACAATTGCTTCTCTCAACAGGATTTTGCAGCTAAATAACAAACTCTTCGGCTTTAGCTGATAAATTCTCTCACAGATTTACGGATACATTACTGTTCTACATACACACACTAAAGCACTCTGACTCTTTGCTGGGGTTTAGAAAGACAGATGGAGGGAATGTGAGATAGATAAGCGTGAAGATCTGTGGCAATAGGGATTGTATATGACCGGGGGGTGGGGGGTGTGGAGGACAGTGGAAGTGGGTGCAAATGCATGTGTTAATGCAGAAGACAGAACTTAAAGGGATAGTTCACCCAAAAATGAAATAATGTCATTAATGACTCACCCACATGTCGTTCCAAACCCGTGAGACCTCCGTTCTCCGTGTGTCTTTCTAGCACACACTATAGCATTAAACAACAATAAAAAAATAAAAAATAAAAAAAAAAACTAAGATATAATAGTTGTCTCTCATGCACACAGGCAGAGGACAAGACAGGGATGGTGGGACAGAAAGAATAAGAGTGGGAGTGAATAAAGCCCTGAGCCAAACACAAGAGGTTAAAGGTCACCTCACTCTCTGTATTAAAGTGCAGCTTAAACTGGGTAAGAGAGAAACTCAAAAGCATTATATACACACGGGCCACCAAAAAGAGTCATGCGACACTTCAGAGGGACCAGACACAGAACAATGATCATGCCAGTTAAAGGACATGGGCTATTTCTCAAGTGTAGACAGGACATCACAATTAAGGGCTGTACCTCCTGATAACTGATACAATGACTTTTTTTCAACATGGGATAAAATCTGCAAACACACACATAGCCAGTGTTTGTCAAGGAGGTCAGTGATAATACCAGGAGAAAACTATCCATTCCAAATTACAGTTGTTTTCTAAATATGTGAAGGGCTAGTTTAGTGTGTGTGTGTGTGTGTGTGTGTGTGTGTGTGTGTGTGTGTGTGTGTGTGTGTGTGTGTGTGTGTGTGTGTGTGTGTGTGTGTGTGTGTGTGTGTGTGTGTGTGTGAAATACTATTTTTTTTAAATCAACATGAAAACAGTTGTGCTGCTTAATATTTTTTGTTGAAATCATGATATAGTGCTTATTAAAGATTATTAAAGATGAAAATAACATTTATTTGAAAATTATTATTATTATTTTTTTTACACATTATAAGTGTATTTACTCTCACTTTTCAATTTTATGTGTCAAATTCAAATTTTCCTTTCTCTTTGGAGTGTTACAAGCTCTTGGTGAATAAGTAAGATCTGTAAAGTTGTAAAGACTAAAGTCTCAAATCCAAAGAGATATTCTTTATAAAAGCTGAGACTCATCCACGCCCGCCTGAAATGGCTCGTTCTAACAGGCGCCCACATCTCTGCGTCAGTATGTGGGAAGATTTGCATAACACCGCCCAGATGTTCACGCAAAGAAAGAAGGCATACCTTTTATTCTCGGTGTAGTATTGGTGTTACCCCCGCCATGTCGTATAGACGCTGTGTGTTTCACTGTGAAAGCGAAACTACTTAGTTTGGTATTCCAAAAGAGGACGATATCCGCTTCGTCATGCCTGGAGCTGATCCATGCTGGTTGCTGAGGAAATACATCAACTTTGCACTGTGGATCGCCAAAAGCCTGGGGTCGTCACATGTGGTTGCTTCAAGACCAAGGTACGCTCCTTCGTAGAATCCGCCTGCCGCACTGTTCTCAAGCTGCCCGCCTCTGCTCATTCAAGCCGGCCCCGGCTCACTCTAGGCTTCTGGCCTCTGCTCACTCAAGGCCATGGTTAAGAGGCATAACATTTCTGTCTCACGCTTGAGGCATTCAGCCAATCACAACGCACTGGATAGCTGGCCAATCAGAGCACACCTCGCTTTTCAGAGAGATGAGCCTTGTGAAAATTGACGTGTTTCAGAAGGCGGGGCACAGAGGAGAATCAATAATGTACAGTAAAGGAAAATAATGTGTTTTTTTAACCTTAAACCACATAAACACATTTCATTACACCAAATACACAAAATAATGTTCTTTTTAGCAGCATCATATGACCCCTTTAATCTCATTCTTGCAATGTGTGGAAAGGAATCTTCTAGGAATCTGGTTTAATCAAATCACATCCATCTGCTTTCATGTCTAAGCTTTAACCTTTGATACTGTAAACAAACGCAGCCACAATCTTCTGTCCGAATCATTGAACACTGTCCTAAACTCTGCTGCATAGTTGACTGACAATTGACCCAGTGACCCACAGTCACATCCAAAGGAACTCAGTCAAACCCGCAATTGCAAATGGCTTTATCTGCATGCTAGGGTTTGGTCAGTGGCCAACGAAACACTTACCCAAGAGTTTTTGTTTCTAAATGCTAAGAGTCCAGCCCTGAGTACCTGACAGTATTTTTCTTTCACTCTCCCTCTCTCCACAAAGCCTTTTCTTCTTTGTAATTCAATCACAGCAGAAATAAAGAAAGGCAGAAAAAAAGTAAGTGAGCATTGGTTGGAAAAATGTTGTATTCCAACAGCTATTTTAGACATACAGCCATTCCATCATTGCAATCAATCTTCACTTTAACTAAAGCCTTTGTGAGTAACACAGCTCAAATAACATTCAATTGAAATGTTTTGAATGTCAGACAGATAGGCACAACCTTCAATCGACAACACACCCTCTACAAACAAACACCCGCACATGTAGCCGCTAGGAGTTTTTATTTCCATAATGCATGTAACCGCAGAGATATAGTATATTTGTGATGCTCATCAGCAAGTTGTTCTGCTGTTCTAGACTCCTGAGATTTCTTCAAATGCTCTTAACAATACCCTTGGAGACTGGCTTTTTTAATGTGGATAATTATTTTAACAACCTAAACATAATGTAGTGTCGGATAGCGATGTTCTTATCAGACTCTAATAATCATGGTTGCGCCAACACATGACTTAATCTAGCAGATCTTACCATTAAATAACAATGGCATTGGCAGATAATAAAGTCATATTCAAAAGACTGCTGCTACCTGATTAGTTCAAAGCACACTGCCGCTTTGACACTCTGCCTCTGTCTCGCTCCCAAAGATGAATGAAAAGGCAGAGCACGATAAAAGACGTGAATCTAACTCTGTTTGTCTTTGTTTTAAACAAAAGTTCATAGAACATGGCTCCTTTTTTGTTACATCACAATGGTTCTGTGCCGAGTGACAGAAAGATAGAATAAAAACAACTTTATTTGTACATTTTCTTTATGGAGACGAAGAACAATGAATAGTTTCATCTTTATTGTCGGGATGATTTTTTTTTTTTTTTTTTTTTTTTACCTCCTCACTGCCAACCTGTTATAGACTACATTTACTCTGCAGATAGGTTACAAACTTCAATATCTTTTTTTTTTTTTTTTTTTTTGCTGAAAGCCTTGAGCATTCCAGCTAGCTTGAGGCAACTAGTGCGTGCAATTGCATGTGTATGTGTGTAGCTCAGCTCCTCACATACGAGCAGATTTTGGCCTCTTTCTCTTAGCAAAGCACCATATGTCTGAAACTGTCTTCTTAGATGGACTATGAAAGGAAGAGTAGGGAAAACAAGTGGGTAATTGCTGAGTTGTTTATGCATTAATTTCCCTTTACAATAACAATACACTGACCTAGCCTAAACCTGCAGCACTCCATTTGCTTGTGTTATGCAGAAATAAAGCATCTCCTGCATAAGTTGTTGTCAGGGAGATGGATGTCCTCAACGCGTCCAATACAGGGAGGGAGGGAACGAGGGGGGCTACGCTGACTCTAAAGTCTGACAAATCCTGCTGCTCCTTCGAAACATTTTGATACGCTTTTACAGAAGTGGTTTAACAGAGCTCTGGGAGTTAATTGTTTGCTTTTTAACTTTCTTGCATGGAAAGCGGTTTTTGTAGTGGCTCATATGCGAGGCAACTGCCAGGCAGTTTCAGAGAGACCAAGGGATCACGATGCAGCAAACTGTACATTCTGTGACTTCTCATAAAGTCCTAATTCTGTCAGTAGCTTTTGAGGGCTAATACACATTGCACAGATTGCTCGGAAACAGTCCATTGTTTGTCACGTCCCTCTCCATCAGAAGCATCAAAGTTAACAGAACCATCACTCCCAGTCTCATGACAGATGTGATGGACGTATATCATCATATATAGACTCTAGTGGGCAAAGAAGGATTTGTTGGATTTTATGTCAGTCCAGTGTTACCACAGTATACCACGTTAGAAGCCAGAGCTAGTGAAAATATACTAGCTTGGATATTCCTTCTTATTAAAGCTGCATTTACTCTTTCATCATTTCAAAATGTATATTAAATTTGAAAATGTTAAAAAAATATTGCATAATCTCATACTAGCAAATAAAAGTGTTTTTATTTAAAATGGATATATTTCATTTAACATGAACTAAAATATGCCTGTGAGGGATAGAACTGCAGTCCATTAAATCCCACTGAATATGCCTACTTCTCTACAATAATAGTAGGTGTAAAAAGTATGTGAAATAAGTAATATGTCCGAATTCAAATAAAACTGTGGGTGAAAAGTACCCAGATGACTACTACTGGTGAGAATCTGAAGTGTGCATCCACACACTTTGATGCAACTGTTGGCATAAGTCATGTGCAGTTGGAAAAATGAGGGATGTAGTATGCTCCGATTTTATTCATGCTACAGTAAATACAGTCATACTATAAAGAATGTATTTTTTTTTTAATGTTCACAAAGTTTGTTGCCCACGAAATGTATTATCTACTCGGACACAATGACATTTCAGATGCATCTCAAATCAAACTGTCTTAATGAATAGTTCACATCAAAATGAAATCCCACCTTCATTTTGTTTCCAGTCTGCATGACTTTCATTCTTGTCTCACTCTGGAACACAACAGAACATATTCTGAAAAAGTATTGTTTTTGTGCCTATACAATGAAAGCCAATGTTCATCAAATGATCTTTTGTATTGTGCAGAAGAGATAACATGAAGGTAAGTAAATAATGGTATAATAATAATTTCTACACATTTTATTGATTTTAATGTCCACATTTTTTTTTTTTAATGTTACACTGGCTGAATGATACTTAATGAATGCTATTTTCATCTTCCATCAGTCTTTCTTTCATTCACTTCTTATTAAATACAGTGTCATCTCTGACTGCACTCTGTTTTTTGAACTTCAACACTTTGCTCCTTCTAATGAAAACACCTTTTTTTTTTTTCTCGGTGTAGAGAAGCGTTGGATATTCCTCCCGTGTCACCCATTCATTCCCCACAGCCATTTGATTGGCTAATAGGGGGGGTTTGCGGCAGTGCAGATTTAAGCTATTTGTCATGGCTGTGCTCTCCTAGACATGATTGATGCCCAGGCTACTGGTGATGAGCTGCGGCTCCAATGATTCTTTATTAAAACGCTATCCAAGCTGACATTTACATATTAAAATTGTTACTTAGAGCAAATCTTCAGTGTGGAAACAACGGACTAACTGGTGGTGAACCGTATTGATCATTCTGACACCACACTTATGAATTTATGAGGGAGGTGAGGACAGTGGGACGAGGCGTCGGACTGAAATTGGAGTAGATGGCGTTACTGCACAGAGCTCAGGCCGCATGGTAGATGAAAGCTGTTATCAAAGCATGAAAGGGGGAAGAGAGGGTGGAAGACAGAGAGAAAGCAAAGAGCAGCCTATTCTTTTTTCTTTGCTTTAGCAGAGGCTTAGTTTAAGTGCTGTTGGTAATAGCCTGGGTCAATACTGTTAGATCTGCCAGCCTCAGTAAGAGAAGTAATCAAGGCAATTGAGCTCACCTCCAATTGTTTGGCTCATGATCTCTTAAGTCAGGGAGCTTCTGACAATACAATTACATTATGCAGAAGTCTTGGGTGGTTCAGAAGGTAGATTAAATTCTTGAATCCTTTTGCTGGTGCTAACCTGAGGTCCAGTTTGATTTTTGTGTACAGTTACCTTCTGCTTTGGTGCAGCAAGATTCAAAGGAATAGTCTCTTTCTAGCCATCCACATGCAGACACACACAACCAAAAAGTTACTTTACACAGAAATGCATATTGCGTACCCTTTTGATGCAATTGCTACGTTCTATAAAAAAAAAAAAAAAAAAAAAAATCTTTCTGACTTGCTTTAGGTGTTCATACTTCCAAATCTTTCTGGGGTTGTTTAAATTAATAATAATAGTAAAATAAAAATAATAATTGCCTGTCACCTTTGGCTTGCTTAGTTGGGGACGCTTGACTGATTGCACAGACACTATTGGAAGAGAGCTGAACTGGATGATGACATCACTGAATCATCAATGAATTGACTTCAGCTGGAAAAATGACCCTTTGTTTTGTCTTGCATTATTGATAAAATATTTTCCTGTTTGAGACTGTAAAGCTGCTTTTACTCAACCAGTATTGTATAAAGCGCTGTATAAAGTTAATAATACTAAAAAATAATAACACTTTCATTCACCAAGGATGCATTTAAATGACAGTAAAGACTTTTACATCATCACAGAAATTTATATTGTCAATACTATCACTTTTTCCACAAAAATATTAAGTAACACAGCCATTTTCAACACTGATAATAAGAAATGTTTCTTAAGCATCCTAGAGTAATGACTGCTGATAATTCCGCTTTGCCCAACAGGAATAAATGACATTTAAAAATATAATGAGATACAAAACCGTTATTTTAAATTGTAATAATATTTCACAGTGTTTTATTTTATTTTATTTTATTTTATTTTATTTTTGTCAAATAAATACAGCATTGGTGAGTGTAAGAGACTTTTAAATCTTACCAACCCCAATCTTTTGATCGGTAGAGTAGATAGATACAGTAATCAATAATTCTCTATGAATCAAATCCATGACATTAGCGTTGCTAGTGCCATGCTTTAATTTTGGAACCACGGGAGTGTTGTTAGCATTCATATGAACGTTTCTATACGTCTCTCTGATGCACAGATTGTTCTCTAGGCCTCAGGGTTGGAGTTGACTAGGTTGATGAGTCCTCTCAATGTTCAAATCAAACCTTTGCCACTGTGAGGATTCATTATTTACAAACATTTTGATATGAAAAAACAGACAAAAGACAATAGCAGCTAATTCTATTCTCGCTAATTAACTTCAGGAATCAAAAACACAGAAACAGAGACAGCATGTGGAGCAACTCAGTCACGCCACACACTATTCTTTCGTGTTTGTGTGTCCTTCTCTTCAATATATGTCTGTGATTTGTATGTGCATTTTTTCTTGGTAAAGAGCTTAAGTCGTCTGGATGGGGGAAGAGTATTTGTTAAGTGATCCCCGTGGCCGTGGGCAAAGACCTAAATCTATTCTGACACGAGCTTAGACTCTGTAATCCTATTATTGCCATCTGATCCTGGGCTCAAACACAAAAACAAGTCACATTTCTGCAAAGAGTTGAAACATTCTCCTACTGTGTTGTGCTGCATCTGGACTCCATTCTCAACATGCATGCTTTACCTCGTCTTCAGCATATCAAGGTAATGTAGAAACATATAGTGAGAACTATGGAGTATTCACTGTAAGACAGGTGGACCAGCAACAGCAGATTGAGAATCAGGCAGCTGCATTACAGCATTACATTCCACAGGAACTGGGAATTTGGGAGCATTCTGGGAAATGAAGTTTTCTTCCACACTGGTCCATAAATTTATATAAAATCAAAATAAATATTAAAAATGTATCTTGACAAACTTTCCCTTTACTTGCAAAAAAAAAAAAAGTGCTTGTTTATGTGTCTTTGAATTTCAAAATAACATCAATTCTACTTCATTAAATTCAGATTTCAATTTTAATCAGTTCCTCTTTGCTGCATCATTTCACATTCAGGTACTGGAAAACTGGAAAGCATTAAGCTGCAGAGTTAAATGTTTTGGCAATTTAGTTTTAATAAACAGTCTTTTTGAACTGATGGAGGAAGTTTTGAGTTTTAAAAGTATATCATGGTTTTTCTTTGATTTTTCATCGTATGACCCCATTAAATTAAAAGTGGATATTACGAATGTGTAAGCAAGCATATCATTGGGAGTGAGAGAGATGAACGAGAGAGAGCATCGAGGGACAGTTTGTTTGTGATCATTTCACTCTGAACAACACCTTCTGCTGAGAATGATTAGATGAATCCTCATATGGGACAAGTATGGAAATGAAAGAGACAGAAGGGATATGTCCAAGAAGGATATGTTTGCACACGTGTGTTTGTATATCATGTAAATATGTGTACATGCCTTGTCAGACTCATCGACACACTTGAATTGCCAGTAATTACTGAAATGCAGTAACTGTTTAAAGAACAAAAGAGTGATCCGAAACTCACACAAACATATGTAGGCCCTGTTTACACATGGTATTAACATCTATTTGTCTCATGTATTTCTAAGTTAACGCCTGTGATTGGATTTCATTGAAGGGAGGGTACCTGATTTCAGTGGGGCCACAGAAAATCTGGGATTAAATTTCAAATCAATTATAAAAATGTAAGCTTAATTGTTTTAAGTAAGGGAGCGGAATCTTTTTCAGCGATTAAAACCTTATGATTTACTCTGTTCTTCGCATAAAGATATCCTATGGCTTCAGTTGGGAGTGAGAACGTGTTGGATTGGACATCCCGAGTAGGAGTGTTAGGAGTGTTATTAAACAGAGCCATAAATACAAAAGCATGAACATACAATGAGGTGCTCTAATATATAACACCATCATCAATAATGTTGTTATCTTCCTCTTCACCATCACAATCACCACTACTTTCCTTATTAGAATCAGACCCTGTGAATGCTTTCCTTCCTAGAGGTTTAAAATCAATACTGTTGAAATTAAACTCTTGATTTTATGGTTTAAGCAGTTCAGACCTCCCTGAACCACCATCTCTGGACTTCTCAGATGAAATAATGATGTTTGAATTCCCCTGTTTTAAAAGCCTTAACTCTGTCTGAGATGTGATTGAAGAAGTTTAGAATTCCCTTTCTAGTCTCTAAGGAATAGATTGATTTGTTTTTCATTGGTTGTTTTTCCATTTCTCTCCCCCTCTCGTTCGTGCGGCTCACTTCCAAGTGTTTCTCCATTCTATTCCGATGTGAACAGAGCTTATCACGAAGGCTTAAAGCTTTTACTGCCTCTTTGATCCCATGGGACATATAATACTCAGGGTGAGGAGTAAACTCTTATTAGTGAAACCCCACCACAAACACATACACACTTGCCGAGACCATTTACAGGTTGTTGAAATCATTAAACAAGAGTAGCTCAGTGTTGCAAAGAAGAACACTGTAAAACAACTATTCAGCACATATAGACTCTCTTCAAAGCCTGTAACTGTGATTCTAGGATCTTCAGAAACAGAACAAAAATCCTCCCCTCTCCTAACTTTCTCAATCACTTCATTAAAAATAAATAAAGAAAGAAAGAAATAAAAATAAAAGAAAAAGTCAGGGCCTGAATTTAATTAATTGCTGTAATTATGTATTTTGGACAACGCACTGTTGAGTCACTCTCAGCTGCTTTTACATTTTTTCAAATACCAATCTTGGCCACACCACATTAATTATGCTAATTAACCATTTTGACAGTTAATTTAAGATAATTAATACAATTACTAATATTAGATGGCACACAATTGGAACAGAAGGGGAAAAAAGACTCTCGACATGCGCACGAGAGTGGAGAAAGAAAAAAATGTTTTCTCCAAACTGGATTTTAAATTGCTTAACTCTTAATTTCGTATTCTCAGAGAGTGTTACTTTTCACCAACTCTACAGTCCTTTCTTTTCTTATTAATGGTTGCATAAGAGACTTGAACTGGTTGAAGGCTATCAAATAATAACCTTTCCTCTGACATCACTGCTCAGCAACATAAGCAAGAAATGTAAAAGTTCTATAAATGAAAAGCAAAAGGAGGTCACCATAAATACAGAACAATGCTCCGAAGTACATTAAAATTGATTTTCTGATTACAGAGAGTCATTCAGTGCCTTGATCTGTAAAACTCAATCATAGCTCATGGCATCTGTATGTCTGCTTTTAAGAGGGTGGATTACACGTCCATTAATGAACCTGAGTGGATGCTCTCAGACTGAGAGCTTTAGTTCCATTTGCACTACAGAAAGTTTCACCGAGTTGTGAGTTAAGTTCTTTTGTGAAGTTAGAGTACAGGCTTGATATAGCATTGTTGAGTCGGTGAATGATGGTGACTGGTGCTCCTATGAACCTCTCTGGCAGCGGTAGACTCATTTACGGCTGCTTTTTCCCCTTTCTCTCTCTTTCTTTTATACTATTCTGCTGAATAGCTGTGAGCAGTTGTGAGGAATTCCTGTTCACACTCACAAATGCGAGCCACACACATAAGTTTAGTAATTTTTTTGAGCTTAGTAATGCTTTTAACACACTTTATTCCATATTCTCCATCAAAGCAATTTAAAATAAGCATTTACTGATTCCTCAAACCAAAGCACATCATTACAAATGATCATTACAAACCACTTTATTTAATATGACTGGCACTCTCCATGCCTTTTTAGAACCACATCCATTGTTTGCTAAACCAAGAATGAAAAAAATAAGCATAAAAAAAATAAAAAATAAAAACTATTAAAATAGCTAGAGTACCTTACTCTTTTAAAAGGGTGTCTTTTAAATGTAATAATTAAAATTGTATATCATTTTCACTTTAATTTTATTTATACGTTATACTTTATAAATGATCTAATTATGTAATTTTACTTTTAACGTTTGAACAGCAAAATCATACAATTTAGGATTTTACAGTTTAGACTAGAATTTTGCTAAAAGGGATGCACAAATTGTAAAATAAAACAAAACAGCTGATATAATTTTTACATTTGACCTCCTGAGATTTTAAATATTTAGCAATACTGACCATATGTTGTAAAATAAAACAGAAGAGACATTTTGTAACTAATTGTAAAAAGGGACTCTTTCTTAAATCTGTTTTACCAAAGGACAAGTTACACCCAATCGATTATTAATTCAGTAAAATTATATATTCAGGTGTATACAAGCCATCTCAAGACAGCATGGTCCTCTACATATTACTGGTAATCTTAAATCTTAGATTTTATGAAGTCTTATAAAAGTGGCAGTTTTTATTCCACTAATGCTTTTTAAATATAGCCTCCATTTACACTTGACAAGTGAGCCGCCATTAAATCATTTTAAGCAAAGTTTCAGATGTAAAAGTTCTCTGTTTTATTCACTCACTCTGACAAATTTTCTTTTAAGGGGACTGAAAATGAATGCTGAAATCTGTGGAAATGATTGATATGTTTTTTGGTACATTACTGAAGTAGTCGTCCACACCCACCATCGACAATCATTTGTTCTGTCGAGGTTTCACTAATAGCATTAAAGCAGAACAAAAATCATGACCAGTGTATTCTGTCAGACTGTAGAGCCAGACTGGATTGTATTCCCAGTTGGTCTGCGTGTGTCTGGCTTCTGTACCATGTTAGCTCATTAAGAGGGTCAAAGGTGAATAAGTGATGAATAGCTTGTTCATCAATCCAGTCAACATGAGTGACCTCCAGTTTTTTGGCATACAATGCAATTTAATGACAAAAAAATAAAAATAAATAAAAAATAAATAAATAAGTTATATTTATTGGTATTGTTGTACAGTAAAAATAAATACATACAATTCATTCCTTCATTTGCCTATTTATTAGTGTGTGTGGTTCAGGTGTACACTACATTATGGGGACAAAATGTCCTTAAAAAGATGGCAATATCTGGAAACCTTGTCCTTGTGGGGACATTTTTTGGTCCCTGTGAGGAAAACATCTTATAAATCATACTAAATGAAGTTGTTATTTTTTATTTTTTATTATTATTATTATTTTTTTTTTTTGAAAATCTAAAAATAGCAGAATGTTTTGTATGAGGGGTAGTTTGGGGTAAGGGGATAGAAAATACAGTTTGTACAGTATAAAAAGCGTTACATATTATTAAATGTCCCCATAAAACATTGACACACAACATGCGTGCTCATGCATATTCTCACACATTCACAAACACATCCATGTATAATATGAAATGTATGTATATGATTTATTTGTATGATCAAACATAAAAAGCACATTGCTTTATGAACGAATGAGCTATTTATTTTTAAGCTTACACTTAACCCTCACACTTGTGATTTTTTATTTATTTATTTATTTTTGTAATAAGAAGCCATTATTTCTGACCAGAGACTGCTGACTATATTTAGACCAGATCATTTAGTAGCTGTACTTCTAGAACTTCTAAGTACAGTTTGCTTTGACTTTATGTGAAGGACGTTCTTCAGCTTGACTTTGTCTTGATGAGGTCTGTGCTTTAGTATGATGAAGTCGTTGGTGCTGACTTTGTTAAGGTGTTAAAAAAAAAGGCTGTGTACTGAAGCAGCAAACCATATGAGATTTTTTTTTTCTTTTTTTTTTTTTCTTTTGACTCCCTCATCAGGATTTTTTCTGTCTTTTTGACCTTATAGTGCTGGAGTGGACATAGAACAAGGGCAAGAGGAGATTAGCGGCATGCTAACCTATGTATGTGTGAATGGAAAACAAGTTATGCTATTTTTGGTCATTGAGTGTACATGGTGTAGATCAGGGGTGGCGAACGTCGGTCCTGGAGAGCCGCAGCCCTACAGAGTTTTGCTTCAACCCTAATCAAACACACCTGAACAAGCTAATCAAGGTCTGAAGGGTTATTAGAAAGCTACAGGCAGGTGAGTTTTAATTAGGGTTGGAGCTAAACTCTGCAGGGCTGCAGCTCTCCAGGGCCGTAGTTCGCCACCCCTGGTCTAGATGAACGCCAGCAAGCTCTTTACATACTGTGAAAATGGTTTACTTGCTCCATCTATGACTGAGAACAGCAGTTTCAGTAGCAAGCTATGATTGTGAGCCAGAGTGGCAGGTGTCTGGGGGTTGGAAGACACACACACACACACACACACACACACACACACACGAACACAAATTCCCTACTGGCTGTTGTTATGTGCTGGTAAGAGCTCAGTTAATGGTGTGGTATTGCTGATGTAATTTGCTGTAACAGAAGCCAAACAGAGTTGCCGGTGTGAACTGTTGCGTTGATGCTGTTATTGTTATGACTGCAGCCATTTTGACTCTCAGGTGTGTTTTAAAGCTGGGAACAGTTGATGAGAGGAGGCAAGATGAATCAAAGCACACACATATTTTTGCATGTGTGTTTGTGTGAACTCAACCCAGACCTGTCCAAACATATAGGCTCTTGTGCAAACATGCTTCCGCACACAAGTATACCAGGATGAGGACATCCAGACACAACACATTAAACTCCCTCTGCACTCTCAATCCTAAATAAAACCACATCTCCGCCTTCTCAAATGTCCAGTCTCTCTTTTTCATGAAAAAAAAAAAAAAAAAAAAAAAAAGACTACAGCCCACACCCTCTGCTCTATAAAACCTGATTAGTCAAGTTTACGTAAATAACTTATGGAAATGGCTTGCAGTGACCCATTTAAACTGACATTGTGTTGCATTTTATTTGCGTAGGTTGGACTTAATTTACTCAAGTAAACTATGTCAGGTGAGGCAGATGACAGCACTGTCCACAAGACAAGTTCTTGGATGAACTTGGGTGATGGACACGAGTTAGTAGGAAGATGCTTTCTCATTTGCTGTTTCCCACGCACTACAGCTTGCTTTTATCAAACTGTGTTCTCACCCAGCCTGCATGTAACTTCACTAAAACTTCTGTTCATTTTGGACAGACTGACTCCATAGTCTTGGGAGGTTGAAAAACTCTAATGTAAGTGGTGACAAGCATGGTGGGAAACGTGTGGGCCAATAATCATCCAACCCTGAGTCAGATGTTCCAACTTAATGTCACATTTGCAGAATCACAGAGTGGTGATCTATCACGTCTTAGCATACGCACATACGCTCCCTCTGTCATGGCAGATGTATGGCAGTGATGGTAATTTTGATTGTCTTAATCACTTTATCACCACTGAATTATTAAAAAAATAAGTACAATGTAAAACGATTTTTCGAAGTAAAAAATAAATAAATATTGGAATACATTTTACTACTTTCTTCTTCAAAATGTAATGTAATGTCATTGTTACTTTTAATTTCTTTGTAATGTGTGTATATGTATGCATATACTGTATATAAATATATAGGATTATTAATCATATTTTATCATATTTTATATATTTACTCTTAATAGCAGTAGGCCTATTTTATATGCAATAACTGTAAATAGTATTTAGATGCTATTTATACTTAGTGCAAACAGTGGCAGATATCTGCACCTCAGTTTTATAGAACATTATAAAACCATATGCAATAATGACATATTGAGTCAATTTTTATTTAGATTAATAAATGGATGCCTCCTTATTGGGACAATAAAGCCCGCTCTACAACTACCCCAACCCTACCCGACAAACACTTTATTATTAAATACCAATGAGGCACATTATTATGACTTTTTGCATATTTCCTTCATTTTTATTGAAAATAAATGCCTTTCCGATCTGTTATGTTATGGGAAGAGGGAGAAGATCGACCATTACCACCATGCCCCTTATTACTATATATATTTTTTTCATTATGACTCATGTAAGTCATTTGGAAGTCTATATATAGTTTTAGTTTTATTCCTATATTGTTGAACATAAGCTAATCACTTACCTAGAGTTCACAGGTATTCAAGACTAACTACTAATTTATCCATAAATAAATAAATAAATAAATAAATACCCTTCTCGAAGAGATTTATCATCACAGAATATGGTTGCAAAATATGAAAGTTGTCCAGCACAATGTCCAGCAGATGTGCTGATTTCCTAGAGGAACATCCCAGAGGTACTCTGGAGTTCTTTTGGCCTGGCATATACTTGCTGCTCTAGAGAGGGTTTCCTGGAAGTTACTAGGAGATTTGCTCAGGCTGCTGGTTTAGGCGGTGTTGTCTTAATGATGTCCTTAGGGAAAGCCTCTACCTGATACCCACCCAATGCCATGTGACCTCCTGTTTATAATGCAAGATACCGCCAGCTGATCCCTTTCTATACACACACACATACGCTGACGCAACAAATTGCAAGTGTTTACTTCAGTTGCACAAACATGATTATGCACCAATCTGGTCACTCAGTAATGTATGCACACACAAACATAAGTGCATATATACATAGTTATGTCTTTAATGATGATAAATGCTGATCAAGACAAAATATTTTGAATTGCTGTTTTAAATTTGACATCATTATGCTACGCTTCAAAAAAAAAATTTGAGGGGTTAATATTAACTTGTGTTAGATCTAAATGTTCAATCTATAGGTCTCTCTCAGTTAACCAATTAGCTAATCTGCAAAACTGATGATGCCCCTGGGTGATGTCCTTATCTCTGTTAACTTCCACAGTGTGTGATAGAAGTATCATCGACCAAGTCCCTTTCCTCCTAGCAACAAAAAGGGCAGCATATCAAGAATATCAAATACTGGGGGGATGATATGATGTTTGTTTAAAGAAGCATACGCTATAGAAAACATTATGTTTAATATAAAACAAACAGACAATTGCAAAAGCAGCTCCAGCTGGATGAAGGCCAACAAAAACATGGACTTTCAACAGACAATAAGTCTGGTCACCCTAACGCCCTTTTATTTGGTTAATGGCTTCCAAGCACATCAACGGTTTGCATATTGATATCTGTGTATCTCTAAATTTCCATTTCACCTTTAAAAAAAAAAAAAAAAAAAATTTTTTAAAGATTTTAAAAACAGAACAGAATAGAATATTTAACTTTATATTTTTATTTGTAATTTTATAATTTTATTATAATTTTATTTATTTATTTTTAAACTCTTGATTGGTCAGTATTTGGTCAGCCACACCAACACACATCACATGTAGCCCCTAGTCCACTTTCTAACTTTCTGTATGTTACATCACAGTGTTTAAAAGAGTGGGCAGTGACAGCTTTTAAGGGTTGTTCCAGCAAGGATGAGATTGAACCTGTTGACTTATTAGAGCTATGAAAGGTTACAGACAGATTAAAAAAAAAATAAAAATGGCAGGCAATTAAAAGTCCCCACCAGGCAACCGCAACTCTTTCTGCTCAACTTCACTTTCAGTTACTCCTCAATCCTCTGTTTGGCATGGGTGCCCAATTGCAGAGACCTCAAATCGGAATTAATTTAAGTATAATCTGCAGCAAAAATCTAAGTACTGCAGTTTGCTCAAAGACACAAGGGACCTTGTGTTCAAGAAACTTAATAAACCTCTGACTGCAACGACCTGCAGAAATGTCAGCTTTGCAGTTATGAAGATCAGAATTAGAGTCAGAAAGAGCTTTATTGCCAAGTGTGGCAATAATGTTTCTTTAAAAAAAATAAAAAATAAAAATGTTTCTTCAAAAAAAAAAAAAAAAAAAAAAAATAATAATAATAATAATAATAATTTTCATTTTCCTCTTAACAATACCCTATAGATTCTCTATGTGGTTCAGGTCTGGTGAGCTTGCTGGCCAGTCAAGCACACCAACACCATGGTCATTTAACCAACTTTTGGTGCTTTTGGCAGTGCGGGCAGGTGCCAAACCCTGCTGGAAAATAAAATCAGCATCTTCAAAAAGCTGGTCAGCAGAAGGAAGCATGAAGTGCTCCAAAATTTCTTGGTAAACAGGTGCAGTGACTTTGGTTTTCAAAAAACACAATGGACCACCACCAGATGACATTGCACCCCAAATAATCAGAGACTGTGGAAACTTAACACTGGACTTCAAGCAACTTGGGCTATGAGCTTCTCCACCCTTGCTCCAGACTCTAGGACCTTGGTATCCAAATGAAATACAAAACTTGCTCTCATCTGAAAAGAGGACTTTGGACCACTGGGCAACAGTCCAGTTCTTTTCCTCCTTAGCCCAGGTAAAATGCCTCAGGAGTGGCTTAACAAGAGGAATACGACAACTGTAGCCAAATTCCTTGACAAGTCTGTGTGTGGTGGCTCTTGATGCCTTGACCCCATCCTCACTCCATTCCTTGTGAAGTTCACTCAAATTCTTGAATCGATTTTGCTTGACAATCCTCATAAGGCTGCTGTTCTCTCGATTGGTTGTTCTCTCATCTTTTTCTTCCACACTTTTTCCTCCCACTCAACTTTCTATTAACATGCTTGGATACAGCACTCTGTGAACAGCCAGCTTCTTTGACAATGAATGTTTGTGTCTTACCCTCCTTGTGAAGGGTGTCAATGATTGTCTTCTGGACAACTGTCAGATCAGCAGTCTTCCCCATGATTGTGTAGCCTATTGAACCAAACCGAGAGACCATTGTAAAGGCTCAGGAAACCTTTGCAGATGTTTTGAGTCGATTAGGACATTGGCATATCACCAAATTCTAATTTGTTGAGAGAGTGAATTGTGAGCCAAAATCATCACAATTAAAAGAACCAAAGACTTAAACTACTTCAGTCATATATATATATATGTATATGTATATATGTGTATATGTGCTATACATGTATATGTATAGTATTTTTCTGGAGTTTCAGATCTCTGAAGTATCTCAAACTGTGCTCATATTTGAAATATGCACTAAATATGGGTAAAAAATACAATACACCTGAGACATCAATTTAATATTCTAAGTGCAATCTCTGCACAAAAGTGTCCGTTCCTCTAGGTGTCTCTGTGTGGGGATGAGGTAAACTGGAAGCCACACCTGCGAGGAGCTCTGTGTGTTGTGTCATTAGCTCTGTAATTAGTAGCTTGTCAGCTTGCGAACACTGCATGAGATCGTGGTCCTGTGTCTATTTTGTAAATGATTGAGTTACTGGCATTTGAAAGTAAATGCATTTCACCTTGAATGATAAATGCATGTGAGCTAGTGGCTCTAAATTACATATTTGTCCTTTTACACCCCAATACTGCAAAATACAGTTTGGAAATGTTGCCATTTTTTATTCAATATTGTTTAAAAAGAAAACAGCTCTTAAAGTGAAAGTAGCAAGTGAGGGGGTGGGGGGATATTTCCAAAAAGGGTTCACAAAGATTATTAAATAATTCAGAAAGAGTCAATTCAACCATTAAATGAAACCAAAAACTTATATTACTTGGGCTGTAAACTAACAATTCTGTAATAATTTCCTGTGCAATTCAAACAAACAATTCTTGAAATAGTTTGCCGTTAAATCAGGAGTTCAAAAATCAGTCCATATTGCAATCAAGCCTTTGCAAGAATCCTCAAGTCCATTCAAACAAGCATTACACAAATCAGTTAATTCTGCAGTTCGAAAAAATAAATACTGCCTTATGAAAACCTGGCTGACAGACCCACCAAAATAGATTAAAAACAGCAATACTTGTTTGTCTTGTCCAGTCTGTCAGTCAGACAAATCAGCTGCTCTCCCTTGTTGTTTAGACCAGCAGTAGTTTTCTTGTAACCATCCAGCAAAGTTCCATTAGGTGATTCACACCACGCCCATGTTTGTTGCTTTGCATAAAATTTAACAATAAACAGCCCAGTAATGATTTTAAAGATAAAATAAAATGTGTACAAACATGTACTTTACCGAAGAAATGCATCAGTTTGATGGCGCTTAGAACTGATCTCTCCTGAAGAGGATGTAAAATCCCCACGGTTAATAACCCAACAATTTCAAATGATATAAAAATATAGTAGAACATTTCTTTTGGCAGCGGATTTTAATTGTACAAAGTATCATTGTGGCCAACTTGCCATGTGCTTAGCAGAACATCATCTGACACATCATGTGACTCAAATATCATGTGCCTCACAAAATAGTTTGGTGAGTGACAGTTTTAAATGAGTTGAAAAGTCCTAAATGACGGTAAAGAGTTGAGAGAAAATCGAGTGTTTGTCAGATCCACTTCATGTGCATCAAGTTTTAAAGAGACAGCACTGCTTTTAAATTGAAACCTGCTGCAGTCTGTGTCATTGAGGTAAAACAAAGAACAAAAGGAAAAATGAGAAATCATTCGATGAGGAATGTTGTATGGCTATAATGAATGTCTAAAACTGAGGGAAAAAATGCATTTAATAGGGACATCAGTAGCAATATTGGAAGCAATGATACGGGCCTTCATTAAGCTACTTAGTAAAAGATGCCATTAAATACTGATTAAAAATATACCATCTTTATGTTGCTTCTAAATAAATTTGGAGAATGTGAATTTATGACAATATACATATATTAATATGTGATTCATAGAAATTAATTACAGAAAAATATGTGATTATTAGTTTATGATGCCAAGTATGTGGACAAGCATATGGTTATTTGTTATATTATACTATATAATTATATTATATACTCTCATGAACTCCTGTGAAATGCCAAGGAGAGCTAGAATGGATGTCAGATATTTCAGAGAATATCAGTACAATTTTCTGTTCTGTTTCTTACACAAAACTGTTTAATGGCTAGCAATACAGCATTTAAACTCATGTGGACTCCTTTTAGAAGCTTAAAAAGCTCCAGTCCCTTTAAAATATATATATGGCATGTGCTATAACACAGCATATGGGTTTGGAATGACATGATGTGAGTAAAAATAATTTAAAATTTTCGTATGACCTGTTATTTTAATGGGTAGGCAAAACCAATATAGAGTTTTTTTTTCCGTTTTTTTTTTTTTTTCTTTCTGTAGAGTCATCCTTGACATTGATGCATAGGTGAGCTACTGGGGCTATATGCTTTTGGAGTCATAAGGGTAAATAGATGCCCAGTTATCTGAGCTATCTGAGATGGGTGAACCCAGAGCCAGGTGGACGGTTCCAGCCAGGCATTAGTTAATTAGTTATTCTGCACCGGTTGAAGGTGCCAGGACCCGACCACTTTACTCACACAGGTAATGATGCGTGTTGTTTGCCCATGACTCCTGCCTCCTGCAATAAGAAAGAGGAAATGCCAAAGAGCCCAGCACACCTGAAAAAAAAGAGAGAGGAGAGAAGGAAGAGAGACACAAGATGAGGGAGGGAGCGAGAAAGGCGAGGATGGATGGATACGCTCGTTTCCTTCCAGCCCAGGATCTGTCAGCACACCCTCACATGGACAAAGAGCAAACAGGGTTGGTGGTAGAGCAAGGAGGTGAGAAAGCCAGAGAAGGAGAGATTTACTAGCTAAGAATGACTTTGAAACAAAATGATGTGTGACTTCATAGCAAAAGCCTTAAAAATGGGACGTGAAAGGGATAGCTCACCCATAAATGAAATAGTGTCATCATTTACTTCCCCTCATGCAATTCCAAAGCTATTCATCATTTTTCCATGCAATTTTAGATCTTTGCGCCATTGAGTTAAGTTTGTGAACTGGATCAGTCCGCTTTGTGAATGAATCATTCAGCCCTGTTTAGTGAACCAGATCAACCAAAAATAACCAATTCAGAAGAATAATTTTGCAAATCGGGTAATACTGCTACTCTCATGAACTCCTGTGAAATGCCAAGGAGAGCTAGAATGGATGTCAGATATTTCAGAGAATATCAGTACAATTTTCTGTTCTGTTTCTCACACAAAACTGTTTTATGGCTAGCAATATAGCATTTAAACTCATGTGGACTCCTTTTAGAAGCTTAAAAAGCTCCCTTTAAAAACTGCATGAAAAAAATTCATACAGGTTTGGTGTAACATGAAGGTGAATTAAGACTGAATTTTTATTTTTTGGTGAACTATCTCTTTAAGAAAGACATTTAGATTAAAGAAAGAGGGTAAAGGAGGGATGGGGGGTGGGGAGGGGTGAGGGGAGAAAACCGACAGGTACATAGAAGGTGGTAAGGTAGATTAATGAATGAGCCTTTTCCCTCTGCAGTTCCGGCTCCAGACTGCCAGCAACCTTCCATCCGGGGGGCCATGTCCCTCTCGGCATGCCCACAAGAGAGGCGTCTGTGTGGGATGCAGCGCTGCCAGGCCCCCTGCTCAGCCTCTTCATCATCCACTTCAAGCCCTGAACAGCTCTGGCAGGAAACCTCTTAAAGAAGATACTGGAAGGAGAACTCTAGGAGGGGTAGAGGAAACAGAAAAAGGAATTAAAGTCGAAGTAGTGCTCGCTCACGAACTTTCTGCTTGATGATCACTTTTCCATTACAGGGCGGCACAAGGTTATACATCAAAAGTGTGAATGTTTATCCTTCTGATAAATGACTCTGAAAACAGCCTCTGTTTAGCCTCCGCTTCATCCGCTGAGAACTAATGTCAACATCTTTATTCTTTGCGACTGTGGTGCAGTTAGTGTTTGATAGATTGTTATGATCTGTGATCTATGGATCGTCCTTCAAATGAAGCATCACTCCATGAACCACAGGTTTCTCACGTCTGAGGTGTGCTGTTAGAATTAATAGTATAGCTGTTGTAATAAAAGGGTACTACTGTAGGTGGGTAGTCTATAAATATATAGTATGCTAAATAAAATATACACACATCCCTATTTTATGACAATATCACTTTTTTTACCTGCTTGTACCATTATGTCTTTCATGCTTCTTGAACTTTGAGTCCACTTATATTAGAAATAAAAATATATAAAATCATTCTCTAGGGAAAAAAAACAAAACAAACAAACATGTTTGTCACTGGTGTGTTGACAGGAATGTACTGTATGTATGCTTAATCCAATGTCTTATTCATGCAAATTGTCATTCTAGGTGTGCACAAGACTTTAATCAAAAACATAAACAGATACATAATTATACTGATATAATAAGATAATTAACACCAGCGAAGACTGTGTGCTTGGATATCCACCATCAACTTGTCAGGACTGATACAGCATTCAGCTTATTAAAGATTAACAGGGAACAGCACTGGAATGCCATGCTTTGTTGATTCACCTTGAACATAATGAGTTCATGTGAAATTGCATCCACAAAAACCGCTTTCCTTTCATAGCCACAACTTAATTTTTGAACAAACTCATATTCATGAAGGAGATGAATGTTGATTATGAGCATATAGCCTGTTGTGTTGACCTCAGCGGAAGTATAAAAACATGGACTCGAAAACACTGTGTGTGACAATACTGAGCTGTAGGAGTGTCAAGGCTTGTGGGTTTTCAGAGGGCCCATATAACAATGCATGTCCATCGCTAACAAAAATGAGTGCTACTTTATTATAACACCTCATAATGTAATCACAACCACTCAAAGTCTGTGAATGCCATTGAATAGACTAAAAAATAATTTCACTGATTGAGTCCACCATGTCAAGTTGGTGAAAACCATTAGTGAGTATATACATTTTATACAGAATTTGACCATACTCACATTTTCCAATTTGAGATTTCTCAAACATCATCTGCTGAACTATGTCTGACAAATTCATTTAGAAAAATGTTTCACTTAAATTGTCCTGTTCATAGCTGACGTGAGAAACTCAGTGCTGTCTGAATGGGGTAGAAAAAAAAAGGCATGCGTAATCTTTCATGAGTAACACCTGTGATGGCAACAATTAAGCAAGAGTATTGTTTTTCAGATTCATAAGAGAATCACAGCTTTGCTGATTTTCAGACCAACAGCACGATGGTCTGTGAGAGTGGTACAGATTTTATGTAACAGTTTAGTTAACAAGAATTTTGATTAAATTTCATTTTATACACAGATGGTTTGTGTATTTTTGCTCCGCCAACAGAAATAGTTTCAGCCAAAGCAAAACCAACTGTTGCTATCTGAGCAACACAATAGTGGTGTTACATTTCTGAACAAATCAATTTGGTTGAGTGAATTATTAAGTGACTCACTCATAGACAGTCACTTTTATTTAGTTTCTGAATGAATCAGTGTTGTTAAACAAATCTTTTTTTTTTTTTTTTTAAACAAATCATTAAATAATAATATGAATATGGGTGGTATGAATGAAATTTGGAATGTCCGAGAAAGTAGTAGGTCATCCGGGTACTTTTCGCCTACTGTTTACTCTGAATTCGGACTTACTACTCTATTCATGCACCATTTTTCACATAGTAACAAGGTAAACATATTCAGATGCAGCTAATTATTTAATGACACACTCATTAATCACTTGTCGTCATCTACTGGTCTAATGATGTGGCCTGTACAAAGTCACACTAAAGAGTTATTTGGTTATTAAAAATTTAAGTCTCTGTCATTTAAAAACTGTGAATAAATGTACTGTATCCTTATTTAGCATTCTAGAACCTGACTGCCAGCTGCTGCTGTGTGAGCATATACTATATGTATTGTGTTTCAATAGTTTGCATGTCCATCTAATGAGGGAGGGAGTATGACACTAAGCTCAAGCTTACTTAAATGAAAATGGTTCAAATAAAAATGAAAGTGGAGGGATGCTGAAGAAATGCCACATGAGTGAGGTAAGCACTTATACGTGTTTGTGTTTGTGTCACTGACAGGGCTAGATGAACGAGCATTCCAGAACTCCATTCTGTTTACTGTTAGCAAACATTTAAAAAGTTTTAGCTTTGATGTCTTCCTTGAATTTGTGAAGAACACCGAGTTCTCCGCACTGTCAGTGTTCAGTGTGAATGATGACTCATTTGTGCAGACGGTCACTTCACATGTAGGCAGCAATCACTGCCTGATGACCGCAGAATTATGAAACACTGCGAACCACCAAAAACTCACTTAAAATACAGGCACTGACATCCATCTGTGAGGGTTTTAAAAGCGCATGCTGACGCACACTACCAAAACACTCTACTTTGATCTGCAAATAACAACTTGCAGAAAATTGTTTGGTTTATTATAGTAAATCCCTAAAAAAAAAAAAAGCATTGAATGCAAGCCAGAATCTCAGGGCAAACCTGAATTATGACAGTAAGAGTTCCCATAGTGGCTAAATGTGGACCTCCTGAGGCAACGGCGAATAATAAGTAGCAGTGACACTGATGGATGACCACTCCACAAGGATAGACACACCAATTGTTCTTGTGATAATGGTTTCTCCTGAAGTGGATTAATCAGACCATCAGACTCTTTTTATGTGAGTGCATACATGTCTCCATAAAAGATGTGGAATGAATATTAGACTCCAATCTAACACTCAAGACTTGGCAGTCTCTTAATAGAAAGAGTGGTTAAGGAGTTGTTACAAATGTTGTTGCCACTAAAATAATCACACAAATGTTTATAAATATGTTTGCGGCCAGGCCTACCGAATATAATAATGCAGTCAGTCTTTTAACCTTAATTTATATCATAAAGTAAAGCTACTACTCTTTCATGTTAAACTAATGGAAATTTAATTATGGATTCAGGATGGGCCTTTTCAGAAAGCATTTCAATAGCTCAACTAATCAGGGCCTCTTTAACAGTTTAAATTAACTTTTTGTTCAGGATGACCTGCTTTGACAAAATCCAGCTCACTATAGATTATGATGCCATTCAAGTTGTGTGTGTGGTCATTCAGACCGAAGCAAGCACTCAAGAGCTAAGATAAATTCAGAAACGACTGTTCTTTGTGCTATCAATCTGACCTACGGAAATGCAAATACCAAACTGTCCTAATTTCCCTTGTGGCATATATTCTGAGTTTTTGATAGAGATATCAAATAAGATTACTGTATCAGTTCTTGCTCCTTGGGTATGTGATCACAAAATATGAGCGCCTTAGTGGGAGCATCAACCAGATTAACTGCGAAAGCTGTGGGAGTGCTGTCCAATGGGGTTTTGGGCCCTAAACCAGAATCTCTGTTTCATCTGACTTCAGAGCAGAAGTATTACCTCTGTGTCTCGGAGACACGCTTTCAGCAACAACTGACTGAGTTCTTCATCTGTTCTCACTGATATGTGGATTGATGTCCCTCGAGCGACATAAAAAGCACACGCGCAAATCTCCTACTCAAGATTCCACACTGATACCTCATAAAAAATTAAGGGCCCCAAAATTAAACCCCACACTACGCCACTGGAAATCTTAATCTAGTGAGAGTGGAGGCGTCGCTCTAATTGTTCAAGCTGATATCTATCTGATGGGTGGTTGCTACCATGGGGCAGGCGTGGAGGCTTTACACATGGGCTCATGTGCAAACACAAACACACGCAGGGACTCCAGAGCTTTGCCAGCGTGAATCCAGTCTCCCTCTTATCTCTGTTTGTTTTCATTTAGATCAGTATCTCAGCCACTGTGGCAGCCACTGTTATCTCCCGGGGGCTACACTGTTCTCTCCTCCTGTTCCACCATTTGGTTCTGTTCAGCTCCATCTTATTCTGCTCCACAAAGGAGTCAGTTCATATATTCGTCATGATAGGGATGCGCCGTCTGTCAACTTGATAAGTGGAATGGTGGTCTGTTAAAATCTGATGCCAGTTAGACTTTGAAGAGTCAATACAAATGTTGTGGATGAAGAAGTCAATGCTAAAATTAGAGCTCCAATGACTCAAAGCAATCGGAGTGATTACACTCAGATGTGTTGGGTTGCCATACAGTCGCTTTACTGAACAGTCTCTGTTGCTGCACTAAAAAGCTTTAGCTTGGTTTTACACTTATGCTGCATTGAGGTTGAGGCTGCAATTAATAATAAAAAGAACTCAAGAGGCAGTTTATTTCACAGGCAAGGGCGCTGTAACAGGGGTGAAGGTTAGGACAATTCCAAGGGTCCGACGAGGGAGAGGGGTGAAAAGGGTTTTTTTTTTTTTTTTTATATATATTTTTTTTTTTTTTTTTTTGCTATCTCTTCCTCTGTAATTAATAAAGTTTTTTAGAAACAGATGTTTTCATTTGTGTGCGATTAAATTATCACTGTCCTACAGGCCATAGATCATTATTAAACATAATTAAAAAAGAATAATTATTGATTTCTATGATTTCTACAACCCTATATTTGAACTCACCTTATCAGACAGAGCCGATAAAAAAAAAAAAAAAACACAACACAGTTTCACTCTCCTGGACGCAGGCAGAAATATTGCTACCCCTTTTAGCCAGAGGACAGGGACCAGGCTGAAGATGAATGGATGCTCCCTTTGAGATTATGCTGTGAAAGGGATGTGTAGAGATGTCAATAGAGACTATCTTTAACAACTTTTAACTTGTTACACAAATCAGTATGGCTAATGACCGGGACACAGACGGCAGAGCTTGGGACCTTCCATGGCTGATAAAATTGATTTACCTGCTAACACTGAGATTAGTGCTGCCTGAGAAAAAATAAAAATAAATAATAGCCCAGAAGCCCTGAAAAATAATAGCACTTTCATTTGAGAAGGGAAGCTGTGCCTGTAAGTATAAGAATAATGGCCTTAAATCAGTCTGTCAATACTGCCCTGAGCCAGGATCTTGCGGTCCTCTGGGTTCACATGTTTGTATCTGTTTGTGCCATTTATGTTGTATGTTTTATCTGCAGTAGTATAAGCAAGATTTTTTTTTTTTTTTTTTTTTTTTTTTTTTACTTTGTTACTGTACTTATAAAGTTTTGTAATACCTATATTTATTATTTTATTAGTATTTTTACTTTTTGGAAAATTTTACTTCACTACATTCCTAAGCACAATGTCTGAAGTTGTACTTCACTACATGTTATAAAAAAAAAAGAGAGAGATCTCGAGTCTCCAGTTACTGAAATAACTGAATTGTTCTGAATCAAAAATGAGACACAGACAAGAAGTAATTTGATCCTCAGAGCTCGAGTGTGCTATATCAGTGTGTTATATGATGTTGTTGCTGTTTGAGAACTAAATCTGCTGGAAGAAGTGTGAGCGGTTTAGCTTATTGTATGAACTGCTTGAATGCTAAAGACTAGCTGACAATGTATGATAATTCAGAATAATGTCAGACTGAGCTCAAACCAATCTTAGCAAAATCCTGAATCTGTGTCTAGGACATTAGACCCCTCTCTCCTACAATAGATATTTGTGCAGTAGGTATATATGAAATTACAAGCCATAAATAAATAAATGCATAAACGATGATCAGTACCTACTTATGTGCCTTATGTGCATTAAATAGGTGCTTTCTACTTTTACTTGTCACATTAAAACATTTTTTTTTTTCTTAATTAAGGAATTTGTACATTAACTCTAGTAAACACCATTAGTAACATCACCACAGCAGAATCACCAAATGGCCGTAGACCCCCTTGCTGTCCTTCCTGGAGAGATTGAGGTAATGTTACACCATGACAGGCACCAAGAGCAGATGGTTAAGCAAATTTGTGTATGTGTGTGTTCTCACTGTCCCACAAATGGCCTGAATGTGACCCAGAAATGACTTGCGCTTCTCAAGAGCAGAGGGTATGTGAATAGTATCTTCTGTATGGGACTTTGTTACCACATTTCACAGTGGGGAGGGACAACATTTCAGAAGCTGACAAACAAATAGACCCACCAACATTTGGCTGGCATCTGCTGATTTTACACGCTCCTGAAATCAGTTGAAAGAACGTTTTCTCTCCAAATTTTCTTTTAAGTCTACACCTCAAACAAACATTTCCGCCATGTTTGTGCTGTGCTGGGGTCAGTTTTCACCACCTGTAAAAAGAAATCAAACTACTTTAATCCTTGACTACTGACCCCAGCCCAGCTTTCCTAAGGACACACCCCTTCTTTTGTGAGCATTCTGAATGCGTTTGAGATCAGGCTACACTGGCATGAATAGAGCTGGCACTTAGTAAATTACCGGGTTTACTTTCATCATTCTTCTGCGGTATTTACTCTGTATATTTGTGATTTTTAAAAGCTTCTAGCTGAGAAGGTCATGCAATATTATGGCATAGGCCGACATGTTTAGAAAGAGTGCTGCTATGAAGAAGGAAGGAGCTGAGGCTTTCTTTTCACTTACTTTTCCCTTTCTTCTAGAGTTCTTGGCAAGTTGAGCTCCCAAATGGTACAGCATATGGTGGCTGGGGTCCCAAGGAGCGAGGTGTGGCTGTCTGTGCATGTGCCAGAGCCTAATTACTTACTCATTAGTACCCAGGTGGCACCTACAGTCCACTCACACACACACACACACACACACACACACACACACACACACACACACACACACACACACACACAGGTTAAAGCCACTACTCCCTCATTTCGGCAGTTACCTACTCAGGGCAAGCAAACAAAACAATTCACAGGAGTTTAATTAAAGTAACCATCTATCTGCTACTAATTTCAAGACTAGGCTCTTTTTTGTTTGTTTGAACTTTGATATTGAATGCTTGATTAATGTTTTTTGAGCAGTCATAAACATTACAGTTCACGTTTGTCGCTGTGGGATACAATAGCTATCTGCAAGGGTAGGATATGATAGGTTTCTTGCAGACAAAGCATTTGCACTATTATAAAGGTTACAAGATGAAAGGCTGCTTGGAATATTTGTGAGAGAGAAGGAATGAGAGATGTGTCTGCATCATAAACACTTCTTTCACAAATGCTCTTTGCAGTTGTAAAAGGGTGTCAACACTGCGTATGAAGAAAAAAATAGAAACAAGAAAAAAAAAAAACCTCAATCTGAGCTCCCAGTGAGAAGAAAAGAGTGAGTGAAAAGAAAAAACGATCTTTCCACTAACTTCAGAAACATTTAGCAAGGTTACACTGACCTCTCAGTGTATTAGAGAAAAACCTTCTCTGTGTGTGCATAGTATGCTTTTTTGTGATTCTGACAACAACAACTATAAATTGTTATTTATTAAATTACATTTTCATAATAATTATAATAAATTTAATTATGATGATGATGACGATGATGATGATAAAATATGTTCATATATTATGATGCCAAGTATGTTGCCAAGTATATTGTTATGTATTATATTATACTTGAATTATACAAAATTTTTCTGACTTCAGATTCTTTTCTTTTTTTTTTTTTTTTTTTTTTTTTGTTGTCTTTTGTTCAGTTCCTGGAGTGTAAAATAAAGGAGAACAGACTGGATATTTTTGGTCTTCTTCAGATAATCTTTCCCTAGGTGGTGTCCTCTGCTTATTTTTATTATTATTGTTATTTTTTTGGCACAGCATCAAATGAGGACCTTATATATATATAAATATTATATGTCCAACATTGACAACAACATACACAAACACATACTTCCACCTGGGCCCAAATGACTGACCTAAGATCTACACATGCATGCTTTGATTTGTGTGGATATAAAGTGTGCAGACAAGTAAGGAAATAGGCCAAAGGCACTAAAGACAGATTAACGTTCATTCACTGAACTAAATAGGCTTACTGTCAAGTGGAATGACAACCCTTCACTCAGATGCTCAGTGAAAAGAAAAAAAAAATCACTTTGGTTCACTCAGAGTTTAGAACCTGCTGTTTAATCAAGTCACAGTTTCACTGATATCCTAAACTATAAGCCATTGTCTGTTAGAGAAAGCTAGAGAAAAGCTGTTCAAATTCACAGCCTACGATGGCACATTTGTCATTTCAAAGCCTTTTTGGAGCCTTTTTGTCATGAAGTCTCAGTGGGGTCGTGTCGCAAACTGGTCCGATAGTGAGACTACAGCAGATGAGAGGTCTAAATGTCAAAAAAGCTGTGTACACAGAGCTCAACTCATGGGGGCTCTCTGTCCCTCTTTTTCTTCCCTTTTCTCATTCAGTCCCCCCCCTCCCGTCACACTCCCGGCTCCGTCGTTCTTTTGTCATCTTATCTGCTGTCCGACTCTCTTCCCACTTCCATGTAACAGACAGCACACCTGGGATTTGCGGCCTCTCTGCTCTCACATTCCTGTCCTGCTCCGCTTATCGCTTTTTCGGTGCCTTGTCGCTTCAGACACTTAAGCAGGGGCCCCCGAGGCCCCTCAGAGAACTGCCAGGGGTCCGATGAGCCTCCACCACGTCTCACTGTCACCTCAGACATCAGACATCTGGCAGCACCACACACACACACATGCATGCACACAGCAGAGATCTTCAAAACATTCCCTACAGAGAGGCATTTTGAAGTGAGAACAGACACGGAACACCTTGACAAACCAGCACTGAAGACTCTCTTATTTTTCTTTCTCTCTCTCTTTGGAGAAGAACAAAAGTTGCCCTCATAGATGTCATCAGTCAGAAAGAACAAATGGAGTGCTGACCTGTCAGAGGAGATGAGGTGTGTGCAGGAGGAAGGAAAAGAGGCGTGAGATGAAGGGAGGAAAGGCGTGAGAGAGGTGACAGAAAAAGTCTGACAGGGGCTGGGGCTGTTAGCATATTTATGAGGACAGATTTTCTGTTCAACTTCAATCTATCTGTCAGTGGTGGCCTCTGCTAAAAGCGTCACCCAACACCCTCCTTCACATCATCATTTGAGGCCCACCTTCTAATTTTTTTTATTTTATTTTTTTATTTGCAAAACAATTAAAATCCTGTTAGAAGAACCTATTTGTATTCAGTAAAGCTTAAAAAAGTTAACCGAACACCTTTGAGTAACTAAAAGTTGCTCCAAAGCATGTCTCTGGGAAATGTATGACTTATTTGGGGAATAGTAAGTCATTTATTTTATTCCTTTAATTATTCTTATTATAGCCCAGTGATTTCTGTATTTAGGTCCCTCCATCAGCTTTCCCGTTCAGATATTAAAGCCTGCGGTTTGTGAAAGAGATTAATGTGAGTGGAGGTCAAACATAATGGAGTCAATTTTAAGGAAAATGAGATATGATCACATTGCTTTTGTCCTTTGTTTCGTGCTGCATTAAGTTTAGTTCTGTGCGACTGGCTTTAAATTGAACTTTGCTGGAATATATGTATATATATATATAAATATATATATATATATATAACATTTTGTTCTCTTTGCAGATAAGAAGCGAATGAAATGTCTTTGTCCACATTTCCCTCCATTTTTGTGCAAAAATGTATTTGAACTGTCATTGTCAATAAAACATAAATAGTTTTGCACTAAATGCTCATTTGAATAGTTGCATCCATGTGTGAAAAAATAGACTTTCAGATGTCCTTAGCTGCAAAACAAAACCAGACAGATAAACCAGGTTTTAAGTTACATATTTCATCAGAAAAGAATGTTATGTGTAGTATTTGATTTTTAAGGAATGTGGCTTTATTGTTGAACTGTCTATTCGTATTAGTTAAACTAAAGTTGTCTAAAAATAAAACACAGGAGTCTAAGACGTAAGTATACATTTTTTCAGTTTATTTGTCACCTCCTGGTATTAAGGTGTTTGTGTGCATATGCATAAGTGTGTAAATATCAGTATCAGTGTGTGTGTTTGCTTTGCACTGTGTGCCCCTTTCGTATTTGGCCTCAAATTTCCAACAGTAGTTAGCTACAGTAATACACAACTGCCATGTATTTAAATCTAGAATAGTACAACCCTTTTTATTTATAGACATGAATCTCAATATCCAAAAGTGAAAAAAAAAAAAAAAAAATTGGATGAAAAGTTTGGAGATAAGGCTTTCTGTCATGTTAAGAACCCCTGTAAAGTGGATTAGCGATGCTAACAGCTCCCTTGAGGAGCCTTACACACTACACTGGAAAAAAAAAAAACAGCGCAAATGAAGACCGCACTTTCAGAAAAAGTATATATAGATAGATTTATAGATATAGATTTATGTTTATTTTGAAGTTTAAAAGAGTACAGTTAAGACTTCTCACACGTGATATAACCTACGTATTGTCTGAGAGAGTAAGATTTAGGCCACTGCTGTCCTGCTCACAACGTTAAACACTTAACCCTGACGAAAAAATAAAATCCCTCCGTGGAATCCGTTGCTTTTTTTTTCTTTTGACAAAGAGTCAGAATAGATTAAGGGAAAACACCTTATCACACACACACACACACAGCCGCACACAGAATATAAAAACAGTCATGTCTAAAATAACAATTTTGCATTTGTAATGCACAAATTATTTTCCTGTACAGTTGGCTTTTTAGTGGTGTGTGTGTACATGAACAACTAAAGGGCTCAGTGAATATATCTCCATTTTTGTATTTTTCATTGGTGGTTCTCATCATAGTTCACACTGTCTTTTTTGTCTTGTCTTGTTTTTTTTTTTGTTTTTTTTTTTTTAACGATGTACAGTAGTGCTGTAAACAGGCACACGCAGAAGCCAAGAGGAATAGCTGTCCTCTTGTTTCTCTCCTTGTCTTCCTATCCTCCGTGTATTTTAATGGTCTAGTTTTGTCCTCCGTCTCAGTCCTGCTGAGAAGCGCGTTATGTCCAGCCACTCGGCCTCGGCCACTGGCTCTGCAAGTATGACTCTTTCATCAAGTTTGTTGAGGTCCTAGAGGCTCCAGAAGCCTTCGGGAATGCACAATCATCTGACGTCTCTGGTAATAGAGTCTGAAAACTTGATGCTCTTCACTTTTCCATCAGTTTAACTGTGCAAAATCACGCCGTCTCTGGTATGTCCACTCGGAAAGAGCTAGCATATCCTTTTCCGCGCTAAAAAGGGAAAAAGAAAGGAAGCTTATTAAAAGTATGTTTTTTTTTGTTTTTGTTTTTTTCTTTTTAGGCGGCAAACTACATAAAGTGTTGTGCTTAGCTATTAAAAGACCCTTGGCTGGTCCATACAAAAGCAGAGTTTTGATGAGGAACTATAGGCCTACAATAATAAACAATTTCCTCAAAGTTAAATGCACCACCCACACAGCCTTGGAGCGTTCTTATATCTGAAGGTTTTAACACAACAAGAGCAGTCAATAATATCTCAATCAATCCCACTACCACCTTCATGCTCTCTAACACAACAAACAGTAGTAGGCAGCCTAAACCTTATAAACTCTGGCCTTTTGAGAGTCCCGGTTTCAAGCTTCTGAGTTGATGGATGGCATGACTAGTCAAACACTGCCTCAATAAATGTCTGCCTGTGTACAAAACAATAGGGAGTTTCTATCTTTGTGTTTTACAAGTTAATTTTAGGCTTCAATCTCAGTCAATCTCTGGTGGGTCTTTGCCTATGGTCAGATATCTGACAATGTTTTAATGTTTGATCTAACATTGTATCGCATTAAAATCCTAAAACTAGACACAAGGGCTTTCGAAATTCCCTGCATTTATAAACAACTGAACAATGTCATAGTTTTCATGTTTCAAAGCATGCGCAATGTTTGAAATAATTAAATTATCAGGGTTGTGAAACATTCTAAACCCAACTGAGAATGCTTTTTAAATTCCTGATTTTGAATTTGAATGTACGGAAGTAGAAATTAAGTAAAATGAATTACAAACGACATGAATGTTGGCTTGAAATTTTCCAAAACCCTTGAAGGTTCATAGATAGATAGATAGATAGATAGATAGATAGATAGATAGATAGATAGATAGATAGATAGATAGATAGATAGATAGAAATTGTGTTGAATCGAATAGAATGACTTTCTGTCTTTTTAATTTAAATCCCAATTCAATTTCCAGTGAGTGTAGCCAATTCGATACAAATTCACAATCATGTATTAAAAGGCTTCTTCAATTCAGATTTTGTTTTTTTAACAACCCTGATAACATTGTTCGACTGAGAGTAAACGTATGAAGAAAAAGCTAATCATACACTCTTAAAAATAAAGGTTCTTCAATGATTCTATCAAGAAAAATCTTTGTTCTCTTGGTAGGGTTCTTTCTATTTGGTTCTTTGAAGATTAAAATAGTTCTTGATACTGCATTAGAGGTTCTTAAGATCAGCATATTGATTCCTCCATTTAAAATGTGCAGGCCTCCAGGGGGCTTTAAAGCACCAGTAGATGGTTTTCTAAAGAACTATGGAATAAAAGGATTCTGTTGGTTTCTCCAATACTTTTTGCTTCTTTTGGAGCATTTATTTTTTAAGAGTGTACACCAGGAATCATTAGATGAAGAGCAGATGAAGGATGGACAGATGTTGATGGATGAAGGAAAGGAGAAGTTTGAGGGCTTAGAGTTCTTAGAGGAGAATTCAGCAGCACTTCACGCTAGAGGCCTTGAATTTGGAAAGTTTTTCGGGTCAGATCAAGAGAGAGGAAAGGGCTCTCTCTTTGAGATACTCACACAGACAGGCGGCTTTATAAGGCATGCGAGAGTTACACAGAAGTGCATCAAACTCTTTCCTCTCTAGCGTGGAAGCATTGAGGTGGTGTTGATGTTGGTGTTGGTGCATCTGGTTGGGGTGGTGTGGCATCTCTTTGCCAAAGGTTGAGAATGACTGATCGCCCGCCAACGTCTCGCCCTCAAATACCTCAGAGTCGGGCACAGAGTCCATGCCCGGCACGTGCAGGTTGCTGCGGTAATCGGCGCCCTGTCGTGCCTCGGTGGGCACAAAACTTGGCATCCAGCAGCGATCTGAGTGGCCGAGGGCTTTGCACTCATCTGTGCAGTTGGAGAACAGGTCTGCTCCTATGAGAGAGAACAGAGAGATGGGTTAGCTTCTGTTTAATTGTCAATGTGGGAGGATGAGAGTGAGATCTGCTCCCAATTGCACTAGAAGCATGCAAGTGCATTAAAACAAGACAGACAAACATAAACAAATAAAACAAACCGAGTGTACGCAGTGCCTGTAAGATATAATGCGCCCTCAATGTCTCCTCTCATAGATAAAAGAACCATCAGGATGAGTTATGCCGCATCCTTTTTTAGGCTTAATGAAGCATTATTAAAATCCAAATGAAATGTAATACATGTCATTCACTTTGAAAACATTAGAAGCTCTATACATGAAATGTCTTTGGCACTTGACGGGCTAATCATGAAAAGGTTGCGTCCTGCTCATTTTTCCCTTTTTAGTTACTTTTAAATTACAAATTACCCTGATCAAAGCATGTGCGGAGAACATACACACAGTGAGTGGATGGAGTCAATGCTGTAATCTCTTCTTGAGGTCTCCCTTTCCTCTCTCTTTCTATTTGACATCAAAGGTAAACTCTCTCAGACACCAAGCTTGCAGATAAACCCAATCCTCTGTTCTCTTTCCTTCTCTTCTGCCCAGCTACAAGATGAAGGGATATATTATAAAGGTCATAACCCCCTTTTACTCTTTTGTCTCTATCTCGTAGTCTCAATTAAAAGAACAAAAAGAATAAGAGATACACAATAAGATATTACGTCACCTTAAAAGAAAATCCACGCTTCAATGGGTGCTAAATTTCAAATGTTTTAAAATAAATAAATACAATTCTTGATATAAATTATATAACTAAATAATTTATTTTGTTTTAACTAAATAAATATGTCATGTTCTGCACCATTTTCCAGCCATTATTTGAAATGGGCTTTAAGAGCTAAGCTCTGCCCCAATGTTAAGCCTGCAGCATCTTTCTCAGAGGTTTAGCACAAGCCTCAAAAAAAAAAAAAAAAAAAATAATAATAATAATAATAATAATTACCAAAATAAATAAAACAATTTCACTCAAATCATGCCCCACAAGATCCGTGAACAGCTTTTATTCTAAAGCTATTACTAACTCTGACCTGAAAACACACCCTCCAACTACAATATATCCTTGACATGCAAGACCCTTTTATGTAACCCCTCCAGGCCTTGGGAGCCAAGCTTCACATCCAATGTTAGGCCTACCACATGAGGTTGAGTACAAGCCTCTTTGAAAATGTATTTTGATTAGCGGCATGTAATTCACGCAGCCTGCTGCAAATATCCAATGATGAATGACCTCACAAATCACAAAGCAGAGGAGGTAGCGCGTCAAGAGCGTTTACAGCTAAAGCCAGTGTGAGGGAAACAATCCTTTTGCGTGTCACAGTTGCACAACGCCTTTTACCCTCACCAGCACTCCATCGGGTGTAAACTGTGCTGTTTTGACTATGTGCATCTGAGAAGAAGAGAGAGGTGAGCATTTTTAAATCCCCTTTCGGCTCATGTATCTAAAAACCCCACACCTAAAACAGTCAGTAATTACAGCTGGAGGATTAATGAAGTACCATTTTCAAAGCAGCACTAAGCGGAGATGTTGAAGGTATGGAGCGGAGTCAGTGGTGTGTGTGTGTGTGGGGGGGGGGGGGGGGGGTGTGTGTTAGCTAATCCTCAGACTAGCCCTTCAGACAGAAGACAGGTCAGCATACACAGACTTTGGGTTTCTGCCTTAAAAGAGGATTAGAGTCCTTCGGAGCTACATGCAAACAACTTACTTAGGTCTGCACTTAGTAAGACTCTCCTAATTACAAATCCAAGTATAAGATCGACTAGGCAACAACAAGTAGTTTAGCCATTAAATCTGAAAGCTATCTATGACAATAGTCTCGTTTTTATAAGAGACTGTGAACAAAGGTTCTTTGTGTATATTTCTAACTTACAAAGAAGGTGAGCGAGAGAGAGAGTTTGATATTTAGAGAGTGTGAGATAAGACACTTCCTCATTGTGTAATCGCACAGAGACATCTTGATATTTCCTGACATTTTCTGAAATTAATTGCTCTCTGTACTCATCCGGTGTCCTTTTTTTTTTTTCAGTTGAAAAACTGGAAAAGTAATTATATTGTTGACTTGTGGTTCAATATTGCAAGAAAGAGTCAACCCTGATGAAAATGCAATGCTCTGCATTCTCTGGTTGAAAAATACATGATTTTTATACCTAGTATTAATTTCAATTTCAGGTAACCCGATGCTACTACAAATTTAAATGGGGTTCAGAAAGTTTTGGGATTGGTCCACTTTAACCACATTCAAAAAAGGGTTAAAAGGGTTGCCAGTTAATGCAGGTGCTCCACTACATTATTCTAGAAAACGTTTCTAATATTTTTTTCTCCTAATATTTTTTTGGGAACAATGTAAAAGTAACAATGTAAAAGTCTTTCCTGTCACTTTTGCTGATCAATTGTGCTGAATAAAACTATTAATTTCTTAAAAAAAAAAAAAAAAAAAAAAAAAAAACAGAAATGGAGAAATGCACCATTTTTATTTTGCGCTTTATCAAACTACCATAAGACCTTGGCAGTTACACGCTGACATAATGAGTGATGTTATGTTGTCGAAAAATCAGAGACTCTCATCTCAAAATCATAAGTGCTTACATAAGCCACATCTGAGATGCATGTAAATACCAGGTGAAAAAGTCAATGATCAGAGGCATATTAATATGATGTTTAAACAGGGTCTCTATGCAACAAAAGCCCAGAAGAACACCACAGACAATTTCACCAAAACAGAAAACACTCGAAATTTGTAGTTTTGCACAATTTTTTTTGGAAGTTATTTGAAATTCTACATCATGTTTTTCATTATGCTCTTCCTTGTGCATGACAAAGTAAGAGAAAGAGAAAGAGATAAAAATAATTCTGGATCTAAAATAATATATATATATATATATATATATATATATATATATATATATATATATATATATATATCAATGGAATGTAAACAAAATGATCAACTGAAACATATCCTTCTCTCTATATCTGCTCTCTTGCTTTCTGGGCAGAAGCCTTGCAAATCATTAGATCTGATAATAACCTTCATTTGCTAATTGGTATGCATCAGGCTGAAAATAAATTACTGATCAGTGAGCTGTTTCTGAATTCTGAACATGACCTGCAACCCAAATGAGGGATTCTGTTGCAACGTGGCAGATCCTCAGGATAAAAAATAAAAATAAAAATAAAAAAAATTAACTGAAATGATTCAGGTGTGCCATTGCATCAGAGAAGCTCTGAAGTTATCCACTGTGTATTACAGATGCATTCTTATGCATTAGAGAGAAATTAAGCGATGCTTATCTCGGCCTCTTTTTAATCTAGCAGAGATGACTAGATCGGAATGCGTCTGCATTGTGACACTGTAAGCGTTCGGCTGACTAAAATTTCCTCTTTCAAAAAGACCATAAAACAGCAGCAAGTTAAGAAACAAAATGTCTGAAATAAACTTGAATGGATGAAGGCAGTTTTTTAGTGAATTCTCATTAAAATGAACAATGCATAATTCTGAAAGCTCTCCAATTCTGCATACCAAGCGGTGCTTTCAATTATCTTAATTAAAGAAGACAGTATGCAGCAAAACAATGAATTTTAGTGGGGACAACATGCTCGCAAATAGTGGGGACAACATGCTCGCAAATAGGGAAAAAAAAAAAAACACTTTTTCTTTTCTTTTTTTTTTTCTTTTTTGCATTATAGAGCTGTATCTTAAAGGCAAGTGTTTTTTGAAGGCCTGTGACAACAAAGGCAGATGGGCTAGCTGACCTTGTATGAAAAAAAAAAAAAAATCTTGATTTTAATCTAATGTTTAACTGAGCAAAAATAAGCTAAATGAGAGCTGAAGCAGTCCAGCCACAGCATATGGTGCTCTGGAACAACAACAGAGGACATATGCTCAACCAAAAAGAAATTAATGATAATAAGATGCAACTTTTTGGTTGTATTCATTTGTGTCCAACTATGTCATAATTACATTATACAGTCAACTTCACAATGCACTTCAAGCGTAGTGTCATTTAGCAACAAAGCACCGTTTCCATTGCAGCATACAGCTAAATCTCAATTCCAAAGCGCCACATGTGGTCTTATGAAGGTGTGAAGTAGTTTCCTCCGTCAGTGGAATGCGGGCAGAGAGATTAGGGTGGAAGAGGAGTTTGGGGAGGGGGTCGCACACAGTCAATGAATTGCTTGTTTGTTTGCTGCTCAACCTATTTGGTCCCATTCCCACAGAGTCGATAACAGACCGCCTGGGCTGATCTAAATTCCATCATGTCTTTGGAGACGTGGGTGAAAGCGAGATAGTACCACTGAAGTAAATCCCTATTATGGGGAAGTATTCATAAACAATTGGATTATATTCTCCACTATGGCTGTTGTTCCCAGAATGTGTTCATGCATCCATACCCAGAGGCTCACTGGCCTAAACTATTTCTGCTAGAATCCTCATAGATCCGAAAGGCCATGACATGACTTGATCAGGAGTTTTTTTCTGATTGTGTGAGGATGAAACCCAATCAAACTATTTAAACTTTTCTGCCATCGTTCGTCCAGCATGTCTATCTCAACAGCTTAAAAAAAAAAAAAAAAAAACGTTTAAACCCACATCTCTACAAGCTCAGCCTGACTAGCAGCTCATCGGATAATCAACATCAACATTAGAGAGAAATAGAAATTGAATTGTATAACCATACCAGAGTTATGTCCACGATGCATGGCATCATGGTCGCTGTCTCCCTGCTCGCTGTCTCCATGGCCGCTGTCTTTTGAGCTCACAATATCTGCCTCCTGGAATGCAGAGCTGAGGAAGGAGAGAGGGTTTGAGTCAACCGCTATGCCACATGACTCTTATATAACCACAAATGTACTGCTCAGCCTTGAAATGGTCTCTTATGCTCAGGCCGGTTTAATTCAGATGTTCATAGACTTATCATATAAGGAAAAAATTAAGTCCTTTCATACATTTTTAGGGGGCAAATAAGTTTAAGGTCAGTTAGGTTAAATACTCACCTGTTAACACGCCTTGGTCGGTCTACCAAATAACTGAGCTCTGCTCTCTGGTGTTTTGTCTGCAAAAAAAGTATTGATATGAAACAGGCCCAACAACAATGTATAATAGTAGTTTAAAAAATATAAAATAATAATAAATGTAAAATAAATAAATAAATAAATAGAATAAAATGCAGGTCAGAATTCAAGCTTCGCTCACTAGGAACATTACAGGAACCTTATGGGCAGGCAAAATCATTATGCTCTGCTGCTATTCAGCAGAATTCAACTATAGACGGATCTTTGTTCTTGTGAGGCTCTGCAACACCGTGACTGGCATATCTAATGACCTATAACCCGGAGAGCTTTTCACAAACATGCAAATCTATCACTTCAGTGACACTATGTTTACACTCTAATGTGGGTAGTTCCACAGTATAGGCCATATAGAAGATACTAATACTAATAATACTAGTACTACTAATAATAAAAGCAGAACAGATTTATGTTGCTTATGTAAGTCTAATAGCAACCAGGTATCAGTCTGTTTGTTTTCAGAGCTCACTATTCTTGAGAGGAAGATTATTTTGCTTTATTCTTAGCTGTTTTAAGTCACTAAATGCATATTTAATTTGAAATATAGAAAAATAACTATAATTCAAATGTAAAATAGCTAAAACGATTTCATAATCATGAATATTGACATTCACATAATATGGAAAAATTAAAGTCTATAATTTGATCCAATTTTACTAAATGTTTTTTTTTTTTTTTTGTTCGTTTGTTTCTTTTCTCATTTTTTTTTTTCTGTTCTGCTGGAAACCACAACAAATTCTTTATTGGTTTACGCTCACTTGGCGATTCTGATTCTGATTTTACACTGTAGATATACAGTAGAGCTACATAAAAGAGCTAGACTTGTTTTCTGAGTGCCATTATTTAAAATAAAAATGAATGAATGAATGAATAAATAAATAAAAACGGAATACTTATAAATCCTTTTAAACCATTTTTTTTTTTTTTTTTTTTGGCAGCTAATGATATTCTCTGAGTAAGTTCTATAAGTGTTCGTACCTCACTGGAGAGCAGGCTGCCGTTCGATATGATGTCCGGCTGCTGTTGGTCCGTATATCCGGTCACTATGGCTCCGCACGGGTTGTGGTCGGTGTCGTTGCTGCGCGACGGGCTGCAGGCCTTCAGGAACATGAGGTCCGTTTTGGCCGATTCCGGAGTCAGACAGACCTGGTAGCAGTAATTCTGACTTTGATGGAGCGAGCCGAAGCTCCCTGACTCTTCCACGGGCACCTGTGCGGCGCTCGCCACGCTCACGTTGGCTGTGTTGGTGCTTTGGACCAACATGATGTCTGACTTGCTCAGTTTCTTCTTTTTCCGGGCAGCCCGGGCCTGACGACCGCAGCAGCCACCTGACCCGCACGATCCGCAGCCCACCAGACAGCAGCAGTCGCTCGCCAGGCAGGTGTTGTAGATGTTCAGTTTTTTATCCTTCTGACAGCGCACGGCCAGTACAATCATAGCAAGGAGGAAGATGAAGGAAACGGAGCCGAGCGCGATGATGAGGATGAGCGTCAAGTCCAGAGACGCGTCTTTGGCCTTGGCCGTGCCGCGCTCTCCACTGTGGCCCTCCACGAGACTGTCCACGAGTGTCACCTGCACTACCGCGCTGCACGACATAGGAGGCTGCCCGTGATCCCTTACCTCAATCAGCAGCTCATATAGCTGTTGCGGGTCTCGTTTGACTGACACCCGGCGGGCCGTGCGCAACTCCCCGGTGCGCCAGTCCATTCGGAACATCCCATTCTCATTGCCTCTTTGTACACTGTATGACAAGCGCGCGTTTTCACCATCATCTGCATCCATGGCGACAATGCGAGTAACTAGGTAACCTGGCTCGGCAGAGCGCGGCAAAGGCTCCCGCGCAGTGCCATTTTTTCCAAGAGGCGCAATCACAGACGGCGCGTTATCGTTCTGATCCACTATAATGACGTTCACTGTGGCGTTGGACCACAGCTCGGGGCTGCCTGAGTCTCTGGCTTGAACCATGAAGCTGAAGTCTTTAAGTTGCTCATAATCAAACGACCTGAGGGCGTACAGATACCCATTCTCCGAGTTGATGGAAACATATGTGACCACAGACATACCCTGTATTTCACACTCCACTATGGAGTAAGTTATATAAGCATTCTGTCCGACATCAGGGTCGACGGCACTGACAGCGTAGATGTAAGCACCCGGGACGTTGTTTTCGGTCACATACACATCATAAATGGGCTGCGTAAACGTTGGCGCGTTGTCGTTCTCGTCAGACACGTGCACTTTGATTGATTTGCTGGCAGCCAGAGATGGAATCCCTTTATCTCTCGCAACTACGGTGACTGTGTATGCCTCTACAGTCTCTCGGTTTAGAGGACCGTCAGTCACAATAGTGTAATAATTTCTGAAAGAGGTTTTTAGTTTAAAAGGAACATCTCCGAGAATCTCCACATGCGTCTGGCCGTTGTCTTCAGAGTCTTTATCGGTGACGCTGAGCAGCGCGATGACGGTGCCCGTGGCTGCGTTTTCGCTCACTGACTCCGTGACGGTGCTGAAGATGATCTCCGGTGCGTTGTCGTTGACGTCCGTCACTTTGACCAAAACTTTACAGTGCGCAGGCACGGCATTAGGTCCCATGTCTTTCGCTTGCACGTAAATCTGATACAGGCTGCTCTCCTCAAAGTCCACCTCACCTCTGACCTCTATACGGCCCGTTCGGGCATCGATATCGAACAGTTCCTTGACCCTGCTTGAGATGTGGTTGCTGAACGAGTAAATGACCTCGCCGTTCGGGCCCTCGTCTGAGTCGGTCGCATTCAGCTGGATGACGAGCGTGCCCACGGGCGCGTTCTCGGCCAGGTTAATCGAGTATACCGGCTGATCAAACACGGGAACATTGTCGTTGGAGTCGAGCACTCTGACCACAAGCAGAGCTGTACCTGTCCGAGGAGGCTGGCCGCCGTCCACGGCCGTGAGGACGTAACGGTGCAACGCCTGCTGTTCCCGATCAAGTGGCTTTTCTAAAACCAGCTCTGCGAATTTGTTGCCGTCAGTCTGTGTTTGCACGTCTAGGTAGAAATAGTTGTTGTTGGTGATGTCGTAAGTGCGCAATGCGTTACTTCCAACATCCGGATCAAAGGCGCTCTCCAACGGGAAGCGCGTACCCGGGGTCGCGCTCTCGGATATTTCCACGGTGATGTCTGTCTCCGGAAAGCTCGGCGGGTTGTCGTTGATGTCCACCACCTCTATCTCCACCCGAAAGAGCTCGAGTGGGTTCTCCAGGAACACCTCCAGGTGAAGCAAACAGCTGGCGCTCTGCTTACAGATGCGCTCCCGGTCGATTTTCTCGTTAACGAAAAGCACCCCGTTCTCCAAGTTTACTTCCAGGTACGGCGTCCGCGAGCTGGGTACCACCTGAAAGCGGCGAGATGAAAGTTTTGTAAGGTCCAGTCCCAAATCCTCGGCGATATTCCCAACAAACGTGCCATGCTCCGCTTCCTCGGGCACAGAGTAACGTATCTGCGAAACTACCCCATCCGCGAGACACAGCAGGAGCAAAAACACAAACATCTCCACTACGGAAAGGACACTTGGAATATTTTATCTCCGTGGAGCACGCAGCAGAACCATCACCCTCTTCTCCAAGGTAAGGCGCGCAGGCTTGCGTAAGGCTTTGGTTGTAGGGTAATATTTTTCCTTAAACGGGGCTGTCAGCCAAAAACCATGCTGTCTGTGCGCTGGTTTTCACAGAACTGATTTCCCAAGGCGATTCCCTCCACGAACAAGCTTTAGAATTGCAGCAGATTTCTGGCACAAGTGAAGATTACAACAGTAAACTGACACTGATAATAAGAGATATCAGTTGGCGTGTGATAAAACACAATATCATAATCCACAGAGTTAATGCAACAAATGAATTGTATATTAGCGCTACAGTCTCTGATATCTGAAAGGTCCAAAATATCTGGTGCGCTCCTACGGGGTCCGCTGGCACAGTACTGAAGCATCAGCGCTTAGCTGTTCGGTTTTCCCGCAGCACCCTCCCCTCGCCAACCAATGGGAGCACCAGGCACCAGCAGAGATCAAACTTTATTGGCTTTGCGCTACGTCAGTTAAGCCTCCTGATAGCAGATAGACACTCCCCTGGCCAGAGCTGCGGGATTTCTGATCATCATGATTGAATGGCTGATGAGTTCGTATGAGTCAGAGAGAAGAACGATCAAGTTATGGAGGAAAAGAAAAAGAAAGAAAGAAAGACAGAACGAAAGAAAGAAAGAAAGAAAGAAAGAAAGAAAGAAAGAAAGAAAGAAAGAAAGAAAGAAAGAAAGAAAGAAAGAAAGAAAAATAAAATAAAAACCCTGTGCATGTAAATATGAGAACATGCATAACGTTAATGTTTATACGTGTAAATTGTGCTTTTTTATATTGCATTTATAAATACATAAACCTATACACGATTCTATACATTATTATTATTATTTGTATAATGTACAAGTGAATTTTGTATCATTTACTTTGTAACTACATCACTTCATTGTTAAATTAATTTGATTTGAAATGTCCGGTGTAAAAAGTAAAAAAAAGTAGGAAACCATATTTTAGACAAGGGATTTTTCATTCACCATAAATAGTTTTACTTATTTTTTTTTATTTTTTTTTTTTACAATTTAGATAGGTAAATGATGCATCTAATATATCGACTGCACACATAAACTAGGCTCTCTACTACCGTCATCTTGCAACGTGTTGCCTTTGGAGCTTTATCCGATTTGGTCCCAAAGCGCGAGCCACATGCGCCTCCTAGCTGCCAAAATGAATCTGTTGAGCTGCTGTCAGTCACGCGCCTGGGATTCCTCATGGGAATTGCACAGAAATCTGTGGAAATGTCCAGCACTTGCATGTCATCCCTCTAATTAAATAAGATACAGTTGTGCTTGCTGGATTAAGTCATTAGTAAGTAATTACCCCGTTTAGACCCAGTGTCCATTCTAATGGATATCACTTTTCTGTGTATGTATTTATTTATTTATTATTATTATTATTATTATTATTATTATTTTGGTAATTTGGACCAATCTCAAAATATTAGATTGGATACTGGTCAATCAGTCTTTCAGTTATATATATATATATATATATATATATATATAATGGACAGCTAAGCAAAAGAGCAATAGGTTTCTGTAGGCTATACCACTTCAAAGTTGTTAAATGTAATTACCTCTTACCATTTTTTTTTTCTCGAGTGAGAATAAAAGACAATGTCTGACAGGACTTATTAAATAGATATTTTCTATTTAAAACCGTTTGCCTGTCAAAACAACAGAAAGACGTTATTGCGTTGCGTTGGCATTCAACTGACTTTGGAAACGTGAAAGTTGTGGGTCAATGTCAAATGTAGTCTATATAGTAATGTTGTTCATTGTAATGAAAATTACATATAGGCTAACTATTAAAACGTTGTCATAACAGATTTTGACTGATTATCATTTGGCTGCATTTCGAGTAGAATTAAAGCAAGTCATGTTTTTGTTTCAATGGAATATAATTTGTTTCAGAAGTTATCCATTCCTTTCTGTCTGTCTTAGTGTATTATATCCGTACGTATACCCCATACTGATGAAAACGACACTCTATCAAACCGTGGGTGTAACCTGCTCCCCGGCTCCCTGCAACCAAATGTCACGGTTTTCATCTGAGCGGAATAATTCTGGATCCACGGTGGCAAAGATAAGGAACAGTCAGAGCGCCCCTTAGCGCATCACAGTGGCACTACACCCGTACTACACAAAAGCCATGAAGGACTGATGGCTGAGTTTAGTGTCCCCTCAAGAAAGCACATTTGAATGAGTGTCTGAAACGGTGCTGTGCCAGAAAGAATCTTAACACCAGTGGAGTGTAAACATGAATCGCTTCCAAAAAGAGATTTTCTAAATCAAGTTCTGGCGAGCCACTGGCGCACTCACTCGACTTTATGCTTTAATTCCCACGAGGGTGCCGGAGGGATTGAATAGATTTGAGTTTTCATGAATATTTCAAGATTTATGGACAAACAGTGATTTGAATATGGGAATCAGATTATCTCCACTCCCATATTATAATGTGAGCATACCTTAACAGCACAAGGAGAGCTGCCGTTATGATTGGCACCCAAGCACTCTCTCTCTCTCTCTCTCGCTTTCTCTTTTTGTCACTCCTGCAAAGCTGATTTAGGGAGAGGTGATGTTTTAAGATTCAGAATAAGTCATTTATGCCAGTACCTGTGTGGAAATGCACAATTAAAGATTTGTAGAGAAAATACAAACATGTGGTAGTACTTTTTACTGTGGGATCGACCCAAAAATTGGCCAAGCACAAACTCGGTTGTGGCAAAGTAATCCATGTGACTGTGTTAATACTGCTTGTTTACACACAATCATCATCTGTTCAAGAGAGTTGTGAAGTATGGGTAGTTTTCTTTTCTTTTCTTTTTTCTTTTCTTTTCTTTTCTTTTCTTTTCGTTTCTTTTCGTTTCGTTTTGCATCTCAAGTTATTATCGATTTGAATGCACTGACACCATCAGATGAGAACAAAGCTTGAAATTAAACTAATAAACCCAATTCCTTCTATTTTTAGTGGAAGAAAATTGTTTTCATAACAGTGTTGATCCAGGAACCAGTCCAATGTTGTGCATGGCAGTGTTGTGAAATAATCTTTGTGTGATTTTATACAAGGTTAATGCTTAAATCTGATCAGTTAATATGATATTTGGGTTTAGTTTTTACAGTTCAGGATGCCATATTTAGATCTAGCATGTTAAGTCTGGACAACAGCGGGTATCAGATTCTCTCATTAGATGCATGATGGACAAGGAACAGTGACAGAGCCTTTAAACCAAATCATTTTAACTAAGTTTTAACTAAGTTTCACCATGTCAGAATCTCGAATCTGGAACATCAGAGGAAAATTGCCTCAGTTCTCCAATCCTGCTTCCCTTTCCCCCCACAGAAAACAGACAGAAAACAAAAGAAAATTGAGTCTTCGGAGATGAGATAAAAGATGTCTGTTCTCACATCTTAATATCTGATGGCCATATGTGGCGTCGGTCTGTCGATCAGCCCTGCGTGTGGTTATGTGTGCGTCTGGACATCTGGCTGCTTTCAGAGCAACTCTCTGGTGTGTGTCTGTGGCCCGGAAGACCTTTTCATCTGCAGCCTACACATGGATATGTGTGCAGGACTGACACTGCAGTGACAGGATGAGATGGGACAGAGAGTGCTGGTTGACAGGAGGATTGTTTTCACTCCAAAAGCCTTATTAAAAATTTAGCTGTCCCTCTGAGACTGGGTGAGGGCGAGTGTGTGTCTGAATCTGTGCTCGTGGTCAGTCATGAGGAAAATGTAATGTGGTATTTGGTATTTGAGTTGTGTTAGAAGGTTTTGTGAAGTCTACTCCTTTGCGAGTTGAGTTTCATGTGAAACATTCAACCCGGATATCTGCATGTCTGTGTATATGACCCAAATAAGTCAGAGTTTGACAGGATTTCACAAAAGATGCTGTAATAATTTGGTAGCAACAAAGGTCAACAAAAAAGCTCAATTTTGTTTGATATCTACAAGTATCATATCCAAAGAGTTGAGGCTGTTGCTCCTGTCCCTTTTAAAATATTATTAAAGAATTATCTTATGCTCAACAATGCTGCATATATTTGATCAAAAAAACATTAAAGCAGTAATATTGTGAAATATTATTACAATTTAAAACCATTTTCTATTTCATTGTATTTATTGTTGAAAAACAGTCCTGCTGCTTAATATTTTGGTAAAACCTGTATTACTCTCTCTCTCTCGCTCTCTCTGTCTCTCTTTTTTTTCTTTTTTTGTGGAATAAACTCTTAATCATCTTTGCTGAATAAAAATACTAATTTATAAAATAAATAAATAAATAAATCGTATTGACCCCAGTCTTTAGCTATGTGGGAAATCTGTTGCCACCTCAGAGTAAAAAGAAAAGAAAAGAAAAGAAAAGAAAAGAAAAGAAAAGAAAAGAAAAGAAAAGAAAAGAAAAGAAAAAAGAAATAATGAAATAAAATAAAATAAAAATAACAAAATATCAAAACCACAGTTATGAGAAATCTGGCATTTTCTGCCACCAGATAAAAACATGGCACTGTTTGCAAACATTCAAACTGGTCTATAGTTGCAACTATGAGATATAAAATTAGAATTAAAGTTCTCTTTTCAGTTTCCATACAAAAAAAAAAAAAAAAAAAGTTGCAGAGACCTGTGCAGTTTTATGTTTAGGTTAGTGTATACCACAAATGGTATTTGGAAACAGTTTTGGACTTCAAAGATTCAGTAAAAGAATCTTCTCATAAAGTCCATAAATATATAAGGAGATCTTTGAAGGTGGCTCATTTAACCCAACCTCTCCTTATTGCTTTGATCACAACCACACACAACATTTTCCAACTATTGATTCTAGTATGCCATAGTGATCAATAAGAAACATATATCAGAACTGTGAGGATGATAACAGACCTACATTCGCCCCATCTAGGTCTCCTCTTTGACATGCAAATTACATCCAGTGCCAAAATGCAACACCCACACATGTGCACACATACAAGCAGGTTGTGATGAGAAACAGCGTACAGCGGGATGAATAAATGGAAATGTGTGCTGATTTCATGTAGGTCAAGAAGTCTTTACACAAACACATGCACACACACACACACACACACACACACACACACACACACACACACACACACACACACACACACACACACACACACACACACATACAACAAACACACACAATCCATTAAGATGCTGAAAGCAAAACACTTCAGCAATAGACAGCTGATACTGGTATGATTACCTGTAATACAGTTTTGCCCTTTGCGTCACACACAGGTGGTATTAACATAAATACATGCTTCCAGTAAGCATTCAGTGTGTGTTTCTTTGCAAGATTACTTGAATTAAAGGTTCCAAACTTTAAGCATTTTGTGAGGAATCAGTTTTGTTCACATGTTGATGCAGCAGCTGTCAGATTGCTGTAATTGGCTGATCATTCTTTCTTTTTTCTAAAGTATTTATACTGTAGTTAATAGAGTTTAGACACGGTAAGAGAGAGAAAAAGAGAAACAGATAGGGTTGCCAATGTCAGCAGAGAAAAAATAAGGGAAACTTTCTTAATATTTTTTAGGAAAAATATTAATCACATTTTCTGTATTTCTCATGTGCCATTTTAGCCTTAAAGGAATATTTCATCTCAGAGAATCACTATTTATCACTAGAGAATTGTGACTATATATAAATATATCAAGATGAACAGATTCACAATTCAGCTTTTAAGTGCTTTGTATTTTATGTATGTATGTACTTTATTTGTCATTATATTTCACTATTTACACATAAACAAGACATTCTGATATGAACAGTACAACTAAAAGTGCAAAAAGCTAACAGATAAAAGTTATCTAGTAGTAGCTGCCCTCCCTTGATCTGTCTTGATACTTCACATGCTGTCTAGAGTAGCGTTCATGCTCAGACACCACGCCCATGGTGTTTCACATCAATTTTTCGTGATTTGTTTCCCATTTTGATCTGCAATATTTAACAATGACAACTGTATGCAAAACGGATGTAAATACAATAAACACTGTGACAATACAGCTTTAAGATGCTAAAATTCATGACAAACTTAGTCCCATTTGGCTTTTTAATACATAAAGCAATCCTGTTCCCTTAAAATGTATTCATTGGAAACTCCAGAAGCAAAAAAAAAAAAAAAAAAAAAACCTTGCAAATGTGATTAATTTTATTTGGAGAAGGTCTGAGACACAACGAGAACACTGATGATTAAAGTTTGACTCTTAGTTCATTTGTGAGAAGTGACTAAATGAAAGCCAACCTGACTGTCCTGGAACATGATCTTTGGCAGTATAACAAACTCACATCATCTAGTGAGTGGTGAACACTGTGCCACCTACTCACCTACAAGGAATTTGCATACAGCTCCCTGCTTCCTTCCTGTCGGTGTCCTTGTGCACACTCATGAAATGGCAGACAGGAAAATATATGAATCCTGCGGGATGTCCAATCTAACCATAAACGGAGCACATTTCGAACTCAATTAGCCATATAACACCCCCTTTAGAGGAGTCGGAGCAGAGCGATCTTACTCTGATCATCAGTATAAAGGCTAAAGCACTCAAATCTTATAGACCAGAAAAAGGCTAACATATCCATGAGAGCAGCAGGTAGGATCTATTTCTACAGCCACCAGATATAAACACTCGAATCAGCAAAGAAAGCCACAATGAATCACCTTAATGTGTGGTCAATTACATCACTGAAGAGCGAAACTCTTAAGCCTGCAATAGGATGGATATCCACCCCCTTTCTATACCCTGTGAGGCCCATTTTAGGCTTATATGTTTTAATTCGTACAGAGTGCTCCAATGTAGTTCACATATCATTGCACCCAAGTGGATAACAACACAGTCTCATCTTTTTTAATAAAACTGCATTTTTAATTTTAATTATTTTGTTTAAGTTTGTAGCCTCGTGCATTATTAAATGGTTATGTAACTTGGCCTTATTACAAGGCTTTCTAGAATACTTGAGTCTGATTGGTCAATCGCAGCACTGGGTGGTCAAATATTTTTGTATAATGACTACAAACTACTGACTACTGTACATTTGACCATAGCAACATGGCAGTAATATTTCCTGGGGGGTTACATCTTGCAACTTAAAACTGTTAATCATAGACTATAACAAAAATGATAAATGATCTTCATCATCATTTTTTCTTTTTTTCCTTTTTTTTTTTTTTTTTTTTTAAGAGACAGGAAATGGTAATAATGGAAAGAAAAGAACAGGGTCAGGAAAGGACCTAATAAGAAATGTTTCTTAAAAAGCAAATCTGTATATTAAAATTATTTATTAAGGATCACGTGACACTGACGACTGGAATAATGACTGCTGAAAATTCAGCTTTGCCATCACAGCAATATATATATTAAAATAGACAGCAGTTGTTTTAAATTGTGATAACATTTCACAGTATCACTTTTTATCTGTGTGTGTGTGTGTGTGTGTTTTTTTATCTAATAAATGTAGCCTTGGTGAGCATAAAAATGTGTATTCCTCATAACAATGATATCAACAATCTTTTTACTTGAGAAGTTGCTGATATATCAATATTGTTAAAATATTTGTTTTGTTAGGCTAGATTTTTCTTTTTTGGCAGAAACTTTAATCTTCAAGTCTCCCTTCAAAAATATTTAATTCCTATTATAGCGTATCTTCAATGTCCATTCATACAGAATAATGTAGTGCATTACAGGTTTAAGCTTGTATCTACTACACTGCGTAGAGCTTTGTACTATACAAGGATTTTATTATTATTATTATTATTATTATTATTGTTGTTGTTCTTTCAGTACTGTTCATTGACTGTGAGACACATATGGCAGCAGGCAGTCTATAAGGACATCTTACTAACAGAAACCACCATTTGTCAATCTTTATTCCCGAGCCTTTTTGTAAACAATAAAAAAAAAAGTTTCTAAGAGTCCCGCATTCATCTTGGAATCATTTTCTATGGCAGGTGGTCTACTAAAAGCAAATGTCTCCAGCAGCTATAAAAAAGTAAGGAACCATGGGCAAGCTTGACACTGGCTGGCACTGTGTCGTTTGTGATGTCTCCTCTGCATTTCACTTCGACATATGCAGTCGTTCAGTGGCAAAGCTCTTTTAAGGTCTGAAGATGCTAAGGACAGCCAAAAAGTGTGAGTACAACCAAAATTATAGTGGTGTTTTTCACAGCCAAATTGTGACAGGGATGAATGAAGACTAAAAAAGCCTGGGTAGGAAGAAGGAAAGATTGTGTAGCAGCTATTACAGGGCACGGAATGCTGCTGGATGTATCCTCTTATCTGTCTGTCGCTCTTTCCCACGTAGACCAAAAATACTCTCACTGTGTCATTTGTCATCCAAAGCAGCCATTAGATGAGTTTGCGTTTGGTGTGTTTTGAGGGCAGGAGTGAGGTTCAGATTGTTTTGGCTAATTGAGTTAACTCTCTCTCTGTCTCTCTCCCTGTGTGTGTGTGTGTGTGTGTGTGTGTGTTTTTCTGTTCCGTTAGCTCACTCCATTTTGTCCCCCCCACCCACCCATCGTTCATTCTGCTCACAATGTTGTTTGTCATCACAGCCGAGGATATTCTGTATCATACTGTCAGTATGCATCTCTACCCACACACACAGAGTTCCTCTCTGTCGAGTCTCTCTTTCTCACACTGCATATAGCTTAATTAGCCCCCTTCTTAATTAATTCAATCGATAATTAATTCAAATATACTTTTAGAATTAATTATTGTTGTATTCATGATAATTAACTCTTTTAATTAACCTAAAATTCTAATTCCTCTGTGCTGATGAGGAGCACAGAGAGAGCTGTGGACTATTGTTTACCACAAACCATCATTAGACCCCCAATGTCACAAAGGAACTGCATTTGCAAGTGTGCGAATATGGCTCAGTGAATAATTTCATGGTATAGATAGCATTTGATTTATTATCTACATAAAATGTAGATTTGAATGCACTTCTACAGTTTTCACTAATCCATCCTTATATATATATATATATATATATATATATATATATATATATATATATATATATATATATATATATATATATATATAAACAACGGCAGCTAAAAAAAAAAAAGGAAATAGGAATAGGAAATAAAACCTCATTATAGTTATATATATATATAAAAACCTATATTGAGGTTTTATTTCCCACCAATACTAATAGTGTAATTTCAGCCTCAAATAGTGATTGTTTTTAAACAGGTTTCCCTGAACAACCCCTAAGACAAACTTAGAGCCCCGCCCCACACTCACCTTATTGGTTGAACAATTGTTTCTGTTGTGAGGCAGCTTATACAAACAGCAGCATGCTTTGAAAGCACCACAGATTGAGTGTTTACACTATGGGATAATTTCTATATATTTGTCTCTGGAATATTGAAGTATTTAAACATATTATAAAAAATAATAATAATTACACAGTTGACCTTTGAAAAAAGACAGCTCTCTCTCTCTCTCTCTCTCTCTCTCTCTCTCTATATATATATATATATATTAAATTTTAGCTCATTTAATACAAATGTAAACATGGATTAGCAAACATGTATGGCTGTTTATAATGAGGTAACTGAGTGTTGTGTAAGCCAGTCCTATTCATAAATGTAAAATGTTGAGCATGAACATCAAATACAGTGTTTCAATCATAAACACTATGAATGTTTTTATCTTTGACCTCTTTTCATTTTCTTTGACAAGAGATGTGCGTGTAATGAGGGTAAAACATGGAGGTTTGACGGATTAACATGGTACCAAATACAGAGCAAAGAGTCACATTAATGAGGAAAATAATTTCTATTTACTTGCCAATTGTCTAAATACCCAGGCTGTCCTTCAAAATGTGCAGAGTTTGTGTGTGCGTGTGAGCGCAAGTATCTGTGAAGCGTAGCAAAACCAGGCTGAATTTAATGACATGTATGACAATTAATGTGCCGTTCAAGGAAAGAGACACAAATTTAATAAGCCAGTGAGTTTAGCACATGTGTATGTGTGTTCGTTACACTGGTCTCATCACTGTGCCTGTCTCCTGGGCTGCCGTTGTAATCTTCTTTTTTTTTTTAGCCTTACGCCATAATAGGAAACATGCGTTTAATTAATTTAATAAGGTCAGAAATTATTACCTCCATACAAGGGATTTCGTCTTGCCAGGCTGCTCCCATCATATATTTTATTTTTTAATTGTGAAAGTATTTTTAAAGGCATTTCTCTGTAGATGGCTCCAGAGCTCCGGTGGGATGGTTTTTAAATGAAGGTTGGGTCCAGGTGGGGCCCATGTTAAACTGCTTGGTGGTTCTGCTCCAATTACACATCCAAACTTGTTCACACACACACATCTGTCAACACACCTGGGATGGCGGCCCTGTGAGACTCTTAGCTACTTTACTCTGAGTGGAGAACATTGTTTTCGGATCCAGAAGTCCGGTCTAAATGAAGGACTTCACTCAAAGCCTATACAGAGAGCACCCGCTTGACTGTAACTTCTGGAAGTGCTTTTAAAACTCTCCTCCATGGCAAGGTGGAAAAATCCAACCAGGAGGTCAATATTTACCCCTCACTCTGCACCAGGCCACATCCTCCAAAAATGCCTTTCAGCCATGGTGACAGGGAGTACATTTTAATTAAAAGGTGATGCAGTGTGTCTGTCTTTGTGTTTTCTCTGTAAAATAGGAAGTAGAATGTCTGATTACCGCATGTGACATTTGATGAGTCTTCCACACAGTGTGGCCACGGAAGGTTAGGAACGTGTGTATGTGTGTGTTTTTGTGTGGGTAGGTGTTTAACTTTTCATAAAGTGAATATAATAGTGGTAAGTATTTTGGGAGATCTACAGAACTCACCAGTGCCACCAATTCAATTCAGTTCAATTCAATTCAAATAAAAGTTTATTTTCAAGATTCAAGATTCAAGATTTTTATTCGTCACATACACAATTAAATAGAGCATATATAACCAGCAGTGAAATGTGAGTCAGGTCCGCTCCATGGACAGTGCAATTATTAAAGAATACAACACAGATGAAAATATACATAAATATAGCTATGAAAGAATGAAATAAAAGTAAACAATAAAAAATATAAGAATAAAATATAAAATATATAAAAAGATGTATACTGTAGAATTAAATATATAGTGGAAAATAATGTGCATGAAAGTAAACTGTAGTCTTAAATAATAAGATACACAGGAATGTACAAGAGGCAAATGTGCAAACAGGTTGACACTTACAGTATGTCAATGTGAGGTAGTGAATGATGAATGTCTTACTGATAAAGTGAATATTAAGTGGAGACATGAAGATGTTAAGAGGCTGGTTTTGAGTTTAGGAGCCTGATGGCCTGGGGGAAGAAACTCCTCCTAAGTCTCTCAGTTTTTGACATCAGGCTACGGAAACGCTTACCAGATGGCAGCAAAGTGAAAAGATGGTTACTGGGGTGAATGGAGTCCTTGATGATTTTAACAGCTCTGCTTTTGCAGCGTTTGAGGTAAATGTCTTGCAGAGAGTGAAGAGCAGACCCTGAGATGCGCTCAGCTAAGCGCACAACTCTCTGCAGGGCTTTGCAGTCATGACTGGAGCTGTTCCCATACCACACTGAGATACACTGAGTCAGTACACTTTCTATGGCCCCTGAATAGAAAGTTTTCAGGATTGCAGGTGAAACCCTGAATTTTCTCAGCTGTCTCAGATGGTACAGTCTTTGCCTGGCTTTATTAACCTGTGTTTGAATGTGTGTAGTCCAAGTCAGGTCCTCGGAGATGTTTACACCGAGGTACTTGAAGCTGCTCACCCTCTCCACAGGGGTCCCGCTGATCATAAGAGGAGTATAGGGCTGCTGCTGTCTCTTCCTGAAGTCAACAATCAGCTCTTTAGTTTTGCTCACATTCAGAAAGAGACAATTGTCCTGGCACCATGATGTTAATTTCTCTACCTCATCCAAGTATGCGGTCTCATTATTGTTGGAAATGAGGCCCAGAACCACAGTATCATCAGCAAATTTAATAACAGATGTGGAGCTGTGGGAAGACACGCAGTCATGTGTGTAGAGAGAGTAGAGCAGGGGACTCAGGACACAGCCCTGTGGAGCTCCTATGTTCAGGGTGATGGAGTTAGAGGTGTACTGGCCTACTTTCACCACTTGAGGTCTGCCGGTGAGGAAATCAAGAATCCAGTTGCAGAGTGAAGAATTCAGGCCGAGGTCCATGAGTTTAGAAGCTAGCCAAATGGGGACTATAGTATTGAAAGCTGAGCTATAGTCGATAAATAGCAGCCTTACATAGTTCCTGTTATTGCTGTCAATGTGTGTGAGAGAAGAGTGCAGGATGTGAGAGATGGCATCATCAGTGGATCTGTTGGGGCGATAAGCAAACTGAAGAGGGTCCAAAGTATCCGGGATTGAGGAGCTGATGAAGTTTTTAACCAGTCCCTCGAAGACCTTCATGACCATTGATGTGAGGGCAAACTGGACGATAGTCATTCAGGCAAGAGGGGTTATTGTTCTTAGGCACAGGGATGATGACAGATTTTTTTGAAGGAGGTGGGAACCACCGATGTAGCAAGAGACTCATTAAAAATGGATGTAAACAAACCAGCGAGCTGATCAGCACAGGACCGCAGAATACGGCCAGAAATCCCATCAGGTCCGGCTGCTTTCCTGACATTCACTCGCTTTAGAGCCCTCCGAACCTCGTCCTCAGACACGGTGATTACATGATTATCGCTGCTCTGACTGCTGTTTCCTGACGCGCTGATCGGCAGACTCGCTCTGCTCAGATTGCTTTCAAAGCGGCCGTAGAAAGTGTTTAGCTCGTCAGCCAGCGACGGATCTGCTCTCACCTCTGCAGAGGATTTATTTCCAAAGGCACAGATGGTTCTTAGTCCTTGCCACATGCGTCGGGAGTCATTGAGCTGGAAATGTGACTCTATTCGTTCCCTGTATCGGAGTTTGGCGGCTCTTACTGTGCGTCGGAGAGCATAGCACGATGCTTTGTACTCACTCATGTTTCCAGACAAAAGACCGGCGTTGTAAGCAGCAGTGCGTTTGTTTACTGCTGCACGGATTGTACTGTCCACCCAAGGTTTCTGATTAGAGAAGGTCCTTATAGATATTGTATCCGTAGCTTGTTCGGCTAGCGTGTTTACAAAGCTTAATGCTACATCCGTGAACTCGCTGACGTCAGATGAACTTGCCCGAAACATGTCCCAGTCTACGTCATCAAGAGCCGCCTGTAGCATAGCTTCTGAGTGGGCGGACCAGCGCGTCACCACCCTCTGCACCGGGGGTTCTCCAACGAGCCTTTGTTTATATTCCGGTGTGAGGAAAATGGCGGCATGGTCCGATTTGCCGAAAGCCGGTAGTGAGCGAGCTTTGTAGGCATGCTTAAACTGAGTGTAGCAGTGATCCAGTGTATTCGGTCCTCTGGTTGGACAGGATACATGTTGATAATAATTAGGCATAACCTGCCTGAGGTTGGCTTTGTTAAAGTCCCCAGCGATGATAACAGCAGCGTCAGGATGTTTGTTGATGTTGCCGCTGAGCGCATCGTGAAGCTCGGACAAAGCCAAACCGGTGTCAGCTTGTGGTGGGATGTAGACAGCAGTAACGATGATCGATGAAAACTCCCGGGGAAGATAGAATGGGCGGCAAATAATAGATAAATGTTCCAGATGAGGCGAGCAGGAGCGCGACAGTGTGGAGATATTCCTGGGGTCACACCATCTCTTGTTAATCATGAAACACACTCCTCCACCCTTGGATTTACCGGCCTCGGCTGTCCTGTCCATCCGTAAAACAGAGAAGTTTTCAGACGGCGTTACAGCAGCGTCCGGGACCGAGGGCGTGAGCCATGTTTCAGACAAACAAAGGATGTTACAGTTCCTAATGTCCCGTTGGAAACTTATCCTGGCTCTAAGATCGTCCATCTTATTCTCCAGAGACTGGACATTGGCGAGCAGAATGCTCGGTAGAGGAGGACTGTGAGCTCTTTTTCTCAGTCTGTTGCGGACCCCAGCACGTTTCCCGCGGTGTTTCTTGATCCGTCGCCTCGGGTGGTTATTCAGGTGGCCATTGTTCATCTCGGTGTTCCGGAGAATCTCAGATGGCCACGATGGGTTGGAGGATAAAGTGTCCTGGAACAGGTTAGTGAAGCGGTATCCAATGTCCAAAAGTGTTCCTTTGTCGTAAGTGATCAGTGCAGAGGTTATGTGTGCAAAAAAAGAAAGCAAAAGTAGGTAAAAAAGTAAATAAAAACACAATCTTAGCGGAGCGACCTGGACGGTCTTTTTTTAATGTTTTATTTGTTTAAATTTATAGCGCTTATCACAATACAAATCCTTGCAAAGCAACTTATTTAGCAATATATTTAGTAGTAGCTTGTCACTGAGGTGACTGTCAGTTAATGTACATATGGCAGAAATGTATGGAAAAATCAATTAAAGACGTAATCAAACAGTCGATGAACACTATTAACAGCAATTATTATATAATGTGCATTTGATCAGATATAACTGCGAGTACAAGATTATGAGATGCATTGTTTGAATGCTTGGCCAAAGAAGCTAAATTTAAACAGAGAGTGTGTTTCTGAACCCCGAACATTATCAGGAAAGCTATTCCAGAGTTTGGGAGCCAAATGTCAAAAAGCTCTACCTCCTTTAGTGAACTTTGCTATCCTAGGTACTACCAAAAGTACAGTGTTTTGCGACCTTAGAGAGCGTGATGGATTGTAGCGTGGTAGAAGACTAGTTAGGTACGCAGGAGCTAACCCATTAAGGGCCTTATAGGTAAGTAATAATATGTTGTAACTGATATGGAACTTAACAGGTAGCCAAGTCCACTGTTTGGTCCACATCAGTGTAGCGCCATTTTGGAGAATCTGAGCAGTACACAGGCAGCTTACGCTCTTCTATGTCAGCCGCGCTGAACTGATGCGCTGTTGTCTTTCAAATCAAAGCATAAATATACGTAGAAAACATATCCTTGTGGCACAGCTGACACAGAAGAGCTTACGCTGCCTGCGTATAGCTAAGATTCTCCAAAATGGCGCTACGCTGATGTGGAGTGATACAGAGGAGACAAATTGTTGAAGTCGATATTTTTGTTTTATTCGTATACAAAAAGTATTGTCGTCGCTTCATAATGTTACGGTTGAATCACTGATGGCAGATGCACTATTCTCACAATGCTTTTCATACTTTTCTGGACCTTGACAGTATATTTTACTTGGCAGTCTATGGGATAGTCACAAGCCTCCCGGTTTTCATCCAAAATATCTTAAATTGTGTTCAGAAGATGAATGAAACTTTTACGGGTTTGTAACGACATGGGGGTAAGTAATTAATGACAACATTTCATTTTGGGGTGTAGTATCCCTTTAAGATTATGAATGTGCATTTAAAAAGGTGAACCACGTCAATTTTGATTTCATTCTCACTAATATACTACTACTAAAAACAACAGAAAATGACAAAAATGAATGCATTTACTTTGTAAAATTCCCATTCCCAGCATCATTCCAAGGATGTGCTCATAGCAGTTTCATGACAGGCGAGAGCCGGACAGTAGGGAGGCGTGTGACAGCCATTAGAGTGACTGACAGGTGTTGAGGAGGAGAGGGAGGTGCAGCGACAGGGTTGTCTCTGTCACTCACTGACTCACCTCTGTCTGCATGAAGAGCGTGTGAACTGACTCACGGCACGGGTGTTGTATATGGATGAAGTGTGTGCCAGTGAAGCTTCTTCTTTCCTCACCCTTGTTTATCATCAACTCACTACTGACAACAAAACAACAGCAACAAACAAATAGACAATAGGACAATAGGTGAAAATATGTTGCTGGGTCTTACTGACTAACAGTCTTTTTATCATTTTCCTCCTTTTCTTTCTCCTCACATTTCTTCTCCCCGAATAAATTAAAAGTGAAAAGCACTGGTACCTGGCTTGGAACATTACTTAGGCTGTGAAACCCATGACCACACACCATTAGGATGTGGTTCAGCCATGCGTTTGAATGTCAAATACACATGCAAAGTCACTGGACACCTCTGGCCGACGGCAGCCTACCTCTCATTTCAATAACATTTGTGTTTGACCTTGGTCTTATTTAGAGGAGGCAACCGTTGAGCACTGTTGGCAAGTCATGAGTGGGAGTGGATATTGATACCCCCTGTTAGTCTCAAATATGGACAGGATACACAGATATGCTATCCAAAAATATGCCACCAATTCTAATAGTGAATTGATTAATAAATGGTGCATATTTACACTTATTTATATATATGTAATATCCCTGTAAAAGAAAATGTACCAGAATGAGTGATATATAAAAAAAAAAAACATTAAAATTAAAACTGAAGAATACCAAAATATCAAATACCACCTGCCTCTGACTAGCATTAACAAGCAGCAAATCATGGTTGATGGTAAACTTATGGTGTCTGCCATCTAAACCTCCTAATTCAAAAGGAAATTCACCACCAGATGAAAGTAAAGGGTGCTTGTCAAGCAGGTCTTTAAAAAATAAACTGATAGTCAGAGTGCCCTGCATATTATACGGTCGTATTTATTACCAACAACTTCATCACGTTGTCGCTTTTCATTCCTTCAGCTTTAATTCAGCTTCCTGTTGCCTGCAGTGGACATCTGATCAACTAACTTGACAGCTTTAACCTCAGCTGGTCCACAGTTTCTCTCACACTTCTAATCAGCCTCTGGACATGATAATGTTAGAGTGTCCAAGCAGCACGCATCTTCATCACCTCAGATAAGGACTGATCAGACAGACAGAATTAATGTGCACTTTTGAGATACTTTGTGAAGTAATGTCTGTGAAATCTAAACTGATATATATACTTTTGCGTAAGAGGTGGGACTCCCACGTGTCGTGGTTTACGACAGGTGATACAATGCTTTTGAGTATTTGACAGCAGCTTACTGAAATGTCAATAAGCTCTCACAGGTTTGAATGGGAATGTCTGTTAAGCTTAAGTGTGTAGGCTGTAGATTTCCATCAAGTTTCAGTCAGTGGGTTGCCATGCTCACAATTTACACGTGAGGTGTATGTGTGACGGTGCTCAAATTCAGCTTGCAAGATGAAAATTTCATTTAGAAAAGTGCTTTTTTATCTGCGGCCGGCTGCACCAGCTGGATGTACACCCGGTCTTAAGACTAGGCCGGACGTAAAATGCACTTTAAGTTGTGCATAGAATTTATACCCGTTGCACCATCTCGGCGTAGTGCTACGTCTGAGACTAAATCTTACGCCTAGTCAGAGGTAGGTGTAAAGTGAAAACTCATGATTTGCTCGGACATTATTTGTTTTTAGGATTCATGTCTGTTAGTTCATTCTTACTGCAGATGTGAACTGTAATTTTTACGGTCTTTTCGGGCAGGATTAGCAATATCAGTCGCTAAGCTCGGTGTAGAATATAGCCTATACCACACTGTCAACAGTAATTATACAAAATATAATACAAAATATATTTCTGTACAGCATGTAATAATTATGCAGTAAAATAGTACATATGAACTGGGATTATTAAAAGAAACTGAACCATTTGACATCAGTTTGGAAGGACAGTGTAAATGCTTGGAAATATTTTATGTCTTTAATTCCTTTCATTATTTGTAGCGTGCCTGCCATCCAATAGTCGCAATAAGTTTTGTGCTTTGTTACTTTTAATCAGAAATAAAAGCCCAGCAATCAGATTTTGCTTTCAAATATTTTCACAAAATACAAACTATAAACGTGTTTTTTCAGCCACAGAAAGATGCCAGTAAAACACAACATGTCACGTAAAGTCACATTTACCTCAGGAAAGACATTAATTGCGCATAAACTTGATTGTAGCCTAAGCTATAAAAAATAACTCTAGAGAGAAGCATTGAAATCTGCCATGGGAATGTGCAGAGAGACTTCAGATATAAAAACACGGACTTGTTAGGAAATGTTTACTCAATGAAAGCATGGCGCGGAGGCTTCACATGTTATGTCTTGAGCAATTCAGTTCCATATTAGTAGTTGTAGCCATTGCGGCTTGAACGTCATCTCAGCTATATCTGTAACTGCGGGAGAATGTGTCAGCGTGGATGCGCATTGTCTACTCCTGGCATAGTTGCACCTGTTTCAGTCGGTGCAACAGGTGTAAATATTTATCGTAAAGCTAGACGTTGCTTACACCCAGCTTTTTTACGTCTAGCTGGTGCAACTGGCCCCTGATGTGGGGCCAATGACCGATTTTTACTGGCTTGAGAACCTCACTGGGAATCTTTGGTCTGTGTTTGTGTGCCTGTGCAAGTGTGTCTCTCTCCGTGAGTCCAGAAATGGCTCTCTTATTGCTGCTCGAATGAGGAAAAGCAGTGTTTTAATCGGAGGCTCATTCCCATTACAGAGTTGACGGGATTCATAACAGTTAAGCGGAGAGAGCCTGGGGGCCGGCCGAGGCCTGATGGCTCCTAAATTGGCTCTTTTGTTGGACATGCATTCAGGAGGACGGCTGACCTTGCCAGTGCCTGCTGGGAATAGCGGTGAGAGACACGGCCTTTGTGTTCTGAGTGAGCCCTAAGGTGCAGCACATATCAAACTGTTAACTTCAGTGCATGTCAACAGAAAAGTGCCACACAGAAACACAGACATGTACTAGACATGCACTCACATAGCGTTCTACCAACTTATATATATACCTTTATAGAGGAACCACTGAAATATCATGAAGCCTATATGAACTGTAGACATCAGTAGTATTCACAGAGGAGAAATGCACACAGCTTCTTTACATTTTTACTTCAAACTAGAAGTGTACTTCTGGTAATCAATCAATTGGTGACATTATATGTGTGAATTATAATATATTAAATGAATAATGATATTAATAATGTCACTTGATACGATTATATTTAAAAGGAGTTAGAGTCTTAAAGAAAATTAAAATTAGATGGAGGTGCCTTTAACAGTGGATCTGACATATTAACATTAATATTATCGTTGAAAACTTTGGGCCAGTAAGATTTTTAATGTTTTTGAAAGAAATCTGTTATGCTCAACAAAGCCCTCAGATATTTGGTCAAAACTACAGAGAGAGAGAGAGAAAAATAATAATAATAATAATAATAATAATAATAATAATAATAATAATAATAATAATAATAATAATAATAATAATAATAAGACTGTAATATTGTGAAATATCATTGCAATTTAAAATTACAATTATTTTATAAAATAAATAAATAAAACAGTAATGTAATTATCCTGTGCTTCATCAGCACTATAATTTGTTTCAATTTCAGCATCATATGCTTTTATAGTAAAAAAATATATATATTTTTTTTAAAATTACAAAAAAATCTTCAAACAAGCAACCCACAATGACAGAACTAAACCACTTTCATTGTAATAAAAAAAGATTCTATATTTCAAATGTATACATTTCAAAACACCTGCTGGCAGTGTCAGCATGGTGCAAAAAATAAACAAAAACATAAATAAAAATAAAAATAAAGCTCTTGTTAGGCTTTTATATTATAGCCTTGAATATTAATAGCAGAAAACTGTAAACACATACAACAAGACTGTATTAAATAAAAAGAGGTGAAATTGCTTTCTATAGAACCTGGCAGATAAAGAGGCTGGTGAGGTCAGAGTGGAAACAGCAGTATGAGAAAGGCATTAAACGAAGAAAAGAAGAGAGAAGAAAAAGATAAAGGAATTAAATCTGTTATTGGAGAGGAAGGACATTAGAGAGGAAGAGGGTATAGAGCAATTTGTCATTAATATTTTAAAAAATACAAACAGTAGAGTACTGCTCTTAATACAGTTGATTTATAGCAATGGTTCTCACCTGGTTTTTATTTTACCCTCAACTAAATTCAAGACTCAACAGAAGTATTGTACAAAATTATGCACTGCCTTTGATGTTGACAAAGAAAGATCTTCTCTGCTGATAAGTTGATAAGCCAATTTATTTTTACTATCATAACAATGCACTATATGCAGGATTATTATTTTATCTTTTATTATTTTATATTTTATAAAATAAAAATAATAATATAATAATTTCAATATTTTGTTATTGAGCATTGCTTATTCATAGCCCTATCAATAGAACGCATACTATTTTTGGGTCATGGCCCTTCAGTTGAGAAACACTTTTATAATATAAGAAAAGTGTTTGGAGACTGTAAATGCAAGCAAAGTTATGCGCGTGAAAGTACTATGCGTGTTTATTAATTTTGTCATTATGCTCCAGTCCCTGAGGGGATTACATTGATAAACATACTTAAGTAAACTATTGTGCTTTATTTTATAGCCAAGAGGTGAAATTAAATAATGTTTTAAAATATATTGTCAACAGTGGTTAGTAGCAAACCAAGGTTGTTTGCTTTGTATCAAAACTGATGTAGTTTTTTGACTTTGCATTGAGATCTGATTGAACACACACAAAAAAAAAAAAAAAAAATAACCAAGTAAATAGTCATGTTAACCAGTTCATAGTTTTCACATGATACATTACAGTATGTCACCCTGGAGGGCAAAACAAGGCTTTTCGCCACTGGCCATTGGTTATTTTTTGTTACCAGGTTTGTACGAAGTGATAATGTACTAAGACATAGGCCTATATTAAAATATTCAAATTCAGTATACATTGATACATACTAAATATGGACAAACAGATGCATCCAGAGTATGAATGAATTTCACACAAGCGTTTTTTTTTTTTTTTTTTAACCAATTCAGCATGTTGTGTTCATATTTCGGATTCATCTTCTTGCCTGTATAAAGTATGCTTCACCAGTAATGTGTATATTGAATTTGATCTTTTTTTTTTTTTTTTTATCACTATCTTAGTACATAAAGGAATGTTAAATATTTTTCATGGTAAAGGTGGGGTAAGCAATTTTTCAAAAAATGCTTTAGAAAACTGATTCAGGCCGAGTAGCAAAACAAACTTGTAGCAATCAGCAGAAAGGGGCGTGTCTACTCATTTTGTGGAAGAGAGAGCGTTCAGTGCACATGACGAACATAAGCTGAGCCGAGTGACAGAAAGATAGAGATGGCGGATAAAAAACAAAAGAGGAAAATGTCTGCGGAACAAAAGAAGGCTTAAGGCAATAAGGCAAGAAGTAAGACCCATGTAAATATCGGATTACCTTGCCGGCGCTGGAGAGAACTCAAGGAGTGGAAGACCTGTGATCGGATGCCAAGGTTGCTTTGTTACTTCTCGATAGGTGAGTAACACCGTGTCTGCGCCGTAACAACTAAAGTCTGTCTAGTACACTGGACGCAACAATGCGACATTTGAAAATCATTTGAAATTTGTGTCAATACGCAATACAATACAATACAGTGTAGACCATAGATATGTATAGTGTGGCGAGGGGAGGAACTACACGACAACCGATAGACAGAGAAAATCCCCGAAGGGTGGATTTATTGAAAACTTTGTGCTCTGAGTGAAAACGGTGCTCGCCGTCGTGCTCCAACTCCCTCGTGCTCTCTGTGCCTTGAGTGGTGGATCCCGTGCTTTGCTCTCCTGGTTGGGGCTGACGGTCACACGCTGCTCTCTATAACAGAGGAGGAAAGAGTTAGTGTCTGCGTCGGGGACATTGCTCCCCCCGACACTGCTTTCCTTCCCGGCTTAAGTAGACGCCGCTTAACGAGCTGCAGGTGCGGCCGCTCAGCCTGTAACGAGCTAGTGCCGGTGATTTCACTGTGTTGCCAGGGCGACGCTGACGAGCGCTCGGGACACACGTCACACTCCCCCCCCCCTAAGCGTCGACCTGCATCTGCGGAACAATGGGGAGATATGGGGAGGGTGGGGAGTGGAGCCTGACAGACCTGCGAAAGCTGCCCCTATCCTGGAGAGGCCGTCCGCGTTGGCGTTGGCTGTCCCCGCCCGGTGTTGTACGGTGAAGTGGAAGTCCTGGAGCGCAAGGAACCACCGGGTCACCCTGGGATTGGTGTCCTTTGCGCGGGCCATCCACTGCAGTGGCGCATGATCGGTCAGCAGGGTGAACCGGCGGCCGAGGAGGTAATAGCGAAGCTCCAGGACTGCCCACTTGACGGCCAACGCTTCCTTCTCCACGGCGGCATACCGTTGTTCAGTCGGGGTCAGCTTCCGGCTAATATAGATCACCGGGTGCTCCTCGCCATCCTGGACTTGGGAGAGAACGGCTCCCAACCCGGTGTCTGAGGCATCGGTCTGCACCAGGAAGGGGCAGTTGAAATCGGGGGCTCGAAGGACTGGCTCCGAGGTGAGGGCTGACTTCACCTGCTGGAATGCCTCTTCTGCTTTTGGACTCCAGGCTACCTTCTCGGGTTGCCCCTTCCTGGTCAGATCTGTCAGGGAAGAGGCTAAGGAGGAGAAGTTAGGGATAAAACAACGGTAGTATCCTGCCAACCCCAAAAAGGCTCGTACCTGGGTCTTGGTAGTGGGCCGCGGTGCCGAGAGGATAGCTGTCACCTTCTTTTCCTGGGGGCGGATGAGGCCGCGACCCACGCAGAAGCCCAGGTACTTGGCTTCGGAGAGAGCCAGGTGACATTTCCGGGGGTTGGCGGTGAGCCCCGCCCGGCGGAGTTCCAGCAGCACCCTCCGGAGCCGCTCTAAATGCTCCCTCCAGGTCTCGGAATGGATGACCACGTCGTCGATGTAGGCCGCGGCGTAGGCCATATGGGGCCTCAGCAGGACATCCATGAGCCTCTGGAAGGTGGCGGGGGCCCCGTGCAGGCCGAAGGGAAGGACCCGGTACTGCCAGTGGCCACTGGGGGTTGAGAAGGCTGTCTTGGGCTTGGCATCCTTCGACAGAGGGACTTGCCAATAACCTTTGGTGAGGTCGAGAGTCGATATGAACCGGGCCCTTCCCAGTCGATCCAGGAGCTCATCGACCCGGGGCATGGGGTAGCCATCGAATTCAGAGACCTCATTTAGGCGGCGGAAGTCGTTGCAGAACCGGAGGGTGCCGTCGGGCTTCGGGACCATTACGATGGGGCTGGACCAGGGACTCCGCGAGGACTCAATTACCCCCAACTTTAACATCTCCTGTACCTCTGTCTCGATTGCGTGTCACCGAGCCTCCGGGACACGATAGGGCCGCTTCCGGACGATAATTCCTGGTGGTGTTCGGACTTCGTGCTGGATGACGGTCGTCCGCCCTGGCAGGGGGGAGAACACATCCAAGAACTGACCGACCAGGTGCTGCAGTTCCGTCTTCTGGGCCGCGGAGAGATTGGGATCCATGTCTACAACCACGGGAGAGGTGGTGGAGAGGGCCGAGAGTTGGGGTCCGGTCCCCACCCAGCGCTTCAACAGATTTATATGATAGAGCTGCTCCTCCTTTCGGCGACCTGGTTGGCGCACTTTATAGGTGACGGGGCCTACCCGTTCGGTGACCGTGTATGGGCCCTGCCAACGTGCCAGGAATTTACAGGCGGAGGTGGGGACCAGAACCATGACGTAGTCTCCCGGCTGGAACTCCCGTGGTGGGGCGGCCCGATTGAAGAGGCGCTGCTGGTCTTGCTGGGCCTTGGAAAGGTGCTCCCGGACCAACGGCATGACCCTGTCGATCCGCTCCCTCATGGCCTTGATGTGCTCGAGGGTGGTCCGACATACCGCAGGCTGTTGCTCCCAGGCTTCCCGGGCGACATCTAGAAGCCCTCGGGGTTGGCGGCCGAAGAGGAGTTCGAAGGGCGTGAAGCCGGTGGAAGCCTGGGGCACCTCCCGGATCCCGAACAGCACATACGGGATCATTTGGTCCCAGTCGCGTTGGTCCTCGGCCACGACTCGTCGCAGCATCTGCTTAAGGGTCTTGTTAAAAACGTTCCACGAGCCCATCAGTTTGTGGATGATACACACTGGTCCGGATCTGCCGGACTTTGAGGAGCTTGCAGAGGTCAGCCATGATCCGGGACATGAAAGGGGTGCCCTGGTCGGTCAAGATCTCCGCTGGTAGGCCAACCCGACTACTCAGTAGGAAGAGCTCCTGTGCGATGTTCTTTGCGGTGGCCTTGCGGAGGGGAATGGCCTCTGGGTAGCGGGTGGCATAATCCACGATAACTAGGATGTGTTCATGCCCCCGGGCGGACTTCGGCAGCGGCCCCACCAGGTCCATCCCGATGCGCTCGAAGGGCACCTCTATGATAGGCAGCGGGATCAGCGGGCTGGGGGGAGGAGCGTGTGGCGATGTCCGTTGGCACGTCGGGCAAGCTTGGCAGTACCGCTTGACATCCGCCTCCAGTCCAGGCCAGTGGAAGCGATCCCGGATCCGTTGCGCGGTGTTTTGAGCGCCGAGGTGGCCAGCCATCGGGTGGGCATGGGCGAGTTCCAACACCGTCTGGATTTTGCTTCACGGTACCACCAGCAACGTCTTTTCCTCCCCCCTTCGCTGCGCGACACAGTAAAGCAGGCCGTTTTGGATGACAAAATGGGGGGTGGGGTGGGGAGCCGGTTGTAGATCCTCTCCTTCCGCCACCCGCACTTGAGACCATCAATGCTTGAGGCGTTCGTCCCCACGCTGCTCTTTGGCGAGCGTTCCCCCTCCCGCTATCTGCTGGAAGACATCAAAGAACAGGTTAGAGGTTTGGGAGGGGGACTCACCTCCTCGAGGGCTGTCCGACGTCAGCAGCGCGGGGCGTCGTCGAGGGCGCCTTGCTGATCTCCGGCGTCGGCGGTTCCCGGCCAGGCTAGCAGGCTGTGTGCTGGAGGTGAGGAGCTGATCGAACCCCGGCCAATCCCGACCGAGGAGAACGGGTACCGGTAGGTCCTTTAAGATTCCCACTTCGACGGGCCAGGAACCAGGGGTCGCGGTGATGGTCACTCGCCGTGCCGGTACATGTCTGGTATCCCCGTGCACGCACGTTATCGCCAGCCGGGCTCTGGAACCTGTTCGGGGCGGAAGGACATTTGGTTGTATCAGGCTTACCCCGCTGCCCGAGTCGAGGAGGGCGATGAACGGCCGGCCATTGATGTGCACCTCGGCTCGCGGTGCCTCCGGCGGCAGATTGTGAACTGAACAGCCTGCTAGCCACGTCCGTCCTGGGGAGCGCGGCGGTTCGGTGGGCATCGGCTCGTCCTGGGGGCCGGGAACCGCAGGCCTGCTCACGGGTCGCTGGGTGCCCTCCGGCGAGCGTCGCTCCTGGACCACCCTTCGGGGAAAAGGCGGCGCTCGCTCCCCTACCTCCCGGTGTTGGGCGGCCTCCGCCAGCTCAATGGCCTCCACGAGCTCGTCGAGATCGGTGGGATTCCTCATGCCAGCCGCCTGTCTCAACGCGCGGGGGAGGGCGCGGAGGAGTCGGTCAATCACCACACGCTCAGCTACCTTGTGTGCGGGGGGACCCCCTGTCAACAGCCAATGTTGGGCCAACCGGGTTAGTTCTGCCGCTTGGGCGCGAGCGGGCTGTCGAGCTCGATATTCACCGTCATAGAACTGCTGCGCCGCACAGATTGGGGAGAGGCCTACTCGGCTCAGGATTTCCTTTTTCACCTCTCCATAGTCCCGGCTTCTCTCAGCCGTCATGGTGAAATACGCCCGCTGCGCTTCCCCGGTCAGCAGCGGTGCGAGAAGTCTGGCCTCTCGTCCTCTGGCCACGCCTCCCGGATCGCGGTGGCCTCAAACATTTGAATATACATCTCCACATCGTCGTGCGCCGTCATTCGCGGCATCAGCTGTACGGCTTGGACACGGGGGTCAGGCAGCGGCGTGCGGTGGGCGGCGGTGCGGAGGGCGGCGAGCTCGCGTTCGGCGTCTCCTTGACGTGAGGCCATGTGCTCCATTATTTGCTGCTGACGGATGCTCACCTCGGTGAGGTGTTTAAGCAGCTCTTCCATGCCGGGGGAGGAGCGGCCGCCTGTGGAAACAGAGCAGAGGGAAAAGACCTCGGGGGTCGGTTGTCGGTGTCCACCTCACACTTTCGCCCGCATTCTCCACCAGTGTGGCGAGGGGAGGAACTACAGGACAACCGATAGACAGAGAAAATCCCCGAAGGGTGGATTTATTGAAAACCTTGTGCTCTGAGTGAAAACGGTGCTAGCCGTCGTGCTCCAACTCCCTCGTGCTCTCTGTGCCTTGAGTGGTGGATCCCGTGCTTTGCTCTCCTGGTTGGGGCTGACGGTCACACGCTGCTCTCTATAACAGAGGAGGAAAGAGTTAGTGTCTGCGTCGGGGACATTGCTCCCCCCCGACACTGCTTTCCTTCCCGGCTTAAGTAGACGCCGCTTAACGAGCTGCAGGTGCGGCCGCTCAGCCTGTAACGAGCTAGTGCCAGTGATTTCACTGTGTTGCCAGGGCGACGCTGACGAGCGCTCGGGACACACGTCACAATATATACACAGTATCTATGGTGTGGAGAGCATCACTGATTATAATGAGTTCTATAGTATTTTGTTGTGCCGCGCCACTCGCGTCTTGTGTAGACATGGTGTAACATTGGTTTTGCTTTGTTTCACAGAACGAATCATTGCCTGGGTTGCGTACGAATGTGTGGGGCAGAGCTATCAAAATAGGGGCTAGAAATTTTTGGGGTATGGGCGTGTTTGTTTTGGTGATTTCAAATGTCAACATTGGCTACTACACCTTTAAGTGTTTTAGAATGTCCCACTCTATTTAGTGATTGAAAAAGTGTAGCAGGTGCTGTATATGGATTGCAAGTGAAACAGAAAATTGAGTTGAGATGGAGATGGAAAATTGAGAGTCCTTTGCCACAGTTTTATGGATGTTTTTCCCTCCATCTTTCTGTGCCAGTCATGACTGAGTTTGAAGAAACACCATATATGTCTGGAGGGTGCGGCTTGGACACATCCTCAGTGATGAACCCAGGATCATAGGATGTTTCGGGTCTTTGATCATCAGACACCCTCACCTGGGTGACCCAACCGGCGATGATCAGTAAACCTCTAATACCAAGGAGCGTGAAGGCTCGATAAAGAGACTGCCCTAAAAAAATCCCCTGCATCCCACCTCGATAGGTTCACAGCAGGTCCTTCAACAACTTCCTCTGCAAGCTTCCACTAGCTCGTGGTAGTTAGCTCTCTTCCGCTCATGGGCCTCCTATATCTTCTCCTCCCAGGGAACTGTTAACTCCAGCAGCACCACTTACTTTGAGGCATCAGATGTTAAGACCAGGTCAGGGCTGAGTGATGTCCTTGCAATCTGCTCTGGAAACTTGAGCTACCTCCCAAGGTCCACTCTCAACTGCCAGTCACAAGCCTTGGCTAGAAGTTCTGTTGGGACCTTGTATTCTGCTGAGGTGTTTCCCCAGCCCTGACAAAGTCTATGTTATGACTTGCAGGTTGCTGGTGATGTATGGATTCCAGAGAAGATGGAGTCAGCTACTGCCTACAGCACCTGGTCATGGCGCCACCTATACCTCCCTTCTCCTAGGGCTTTAGGGCAGCAACTCATGATATGCTCCAAGGCAGTGGTTCCCAACCACGTTGCTGGAGGCCCCCCAACACCGCATGTTTTCCATGTCACCTTAATCAAACACACCTGATTCAAATCATTAACTCATTATTAGAGACTCATAGACCTGAATTGGGTGTGTCAGACAAAGGAGAGATGCAAAATGTGCAGTGTTGGGGGGCCTCCAGGAATGTGGTTGGGAACCACTCCACCAAGGAACCTCTCGCCAGGCACAGCGGACATGCTGGAGTCTCTGCAAGTCCCCAGTTATACAGGTTGGATGGGCTTGGGAGAACATCATACACTGACTGGATCAAAAACTTGAGTCTAGCTGGTTCTGACTTCCAAAGCTCCCTCCAAGTGATCTTCCGGGCCAATGTATTCTCCCAATTGGTCCAAGCTCCTTGTTGGTGCATAGCCACTGTCCTGCTATGGCGCTCCTCTTCCAACTCTGCACGAATCTCCCCCTGGATCAGTTGACATCTCTCTTTGCCCTGAGCCTTGTCGTAGCGAAGTGTTGGGTGGCTACCAAGTCCAGCTCGTCCAACTGTGACAGAGACTACCAAAATATTGTGCCTTAGTCTTGCTTCTGCCCACTGGAGAGGCTCTTGTGACCTTAAACTCCTCAGCCAGACTGGTGAAGGGAAGTTACAGCTTATTTGTATCCCCATAAAGAGCAATACTACTTAGGCTTTGGGGAAGTCCCAGCCACCTGTGGGGGAACTGGGTGATGTTTTGGTCAAAAGTTTTCATGGTGCTTATTGGGACTTCATATATCAGCAGCAGCCACAGGAGTCTCGGCAGCATTCCATGTTGATAAATCCATGCCTTGAACTTCCCTGGGAGACCTGATTTATTTACTGCTGATAACCATCCTTTAGCTCTGTGCCTGCTGACTGAACTGCTGCTGTGTCTTTCTTGGTGCTGTCGAAGATCTTCCCCAGGCTCTTCACAGGTTTCTCAGACACTGATGGGATTAAGGCTCCTGCCAGGCAGAAGCGGTACCTGTCCTCACTTTTCCCCTTCCTCAAGACCAGGGACCTGGATTTGGCTGGTTTGATGACCATCCTTGCCCATGTAAAAAGCATCTCTAGTCCTTGTAGAAGCCAGCGACACCCTACCACTGATGTTCCTGTGACAGTCAGATCATCCATATAAGCTTGAATGGGAGGTTGTTGAATGCTGGATCTGGAAAAGGGGGCCCTGCATTCCACTTCAGCTGCCTTGACAAGCATGTTCATTGCCGGGGCGAACAACGTCACTGATATAATGCACTCAGTCATAATGCCTTTCTCTAGGCGATGCCATGTGGAAGATGTTGCCCCAGAGGTAAATCTCAAGCTTAAGTTGCTGTAATAGTCTCGTATGAGCACTTGGATCTTCTCTGGGACGTGATATATGGACAGAGCTGTTGTCACAAGTTATGAAACAACTATGACATTAAGTCATCTACATTAAACGGTCATGCAATCACTTTAGCAAAAATACAATTAGTAACTCTTTCTCTTTGCCTGAGATAGATAGATAGATAGATAGATAGATAGATAGATAGATAGATAGATAGATAGATAAAAATATATCTATAATAATAAATAATAAATACTTTAAAGTAATACTTCCCAAAAAAAATGAAAATTTGCTGAAATCTGACTTACTCTCAGGCCATTCAAGATGTAGATGAGTTTGTTTGTTCATCGGAACAGATGTGGAGAAATTTAGCATTACATCACTTTCTCATCAATGCAATTAATGGGTGCTGTCAGAATGAGAGACCAAACAGCTGATAAAAACATCACAATAACAGCAAAAATCCATAATCCTTAATGTCCACTGACAACTGTTTTGAACTGTTGCCGCTTGTAAACGGTGCATGATCTACATATTACTCTCCCAGGTTAGATGATTTTTTTTATTTATATATTTTTTTACTGGATAAAGCAACATTATGGATAGAGGACTTGTCTGAACATTAAACATGTCTAACTGATGGATTTGTTTATTTCCAAAATGCAACTTTTTCGCTTTACAAGATGTTAATTGTTAGACCTGGAGTTCTGTGGATTACTGTCATGTTTTTACCAGTGAAGAAGGAAGTTCATTTTCAGTATTTTTTTATTTTTATTTTTTTAGGATGAACTGTTCCTTCAAATTGACTTTTCAGAAGCTCACAGCTGAACTGAGGGTTGTGGTGTTGTTTTGGGAGCAGGGTTTGCTGGGTTATCCATGTTCAGATGGGTTCACAGGCTGTTGAGATCTGGTGATAGCTATCATCAGGATGCAGGTCCCACGCCCCGCACAGCAAACTCTTTTGATGAAGAATGAATACAAATCTTATCACTTTAGATTACAATTCCCCCTTCCCTGCTCCCAGCATGTTAAATCTATAATTTTCCATCAGGTAAAAGAAGGAGAGAAAAAAGAAGGCTAGAGGAAATGGGGAATGAAACTTGGGTTAACTACTGAATGGAATGCATATAGTGCAAGCCACTATTTCTTATAGTTGTCTTATGTTGTCATTGACTCGATAAATTCAGGGATATTGGGATCATTACACTGCACCCTTAACACACACACACACACACACACACACACACACACACACACAGAATGCAGATATGTACGTAAAACTTAAGCAAGAAACTGTAAATAATCATAATTAAGCCTTACCACCAGCAGTTAAATAATAACAATTCATTTTATTATTATTATTATTATTATTTTAACAATTAATAATATTATTATTATTTTTTTTTTTTTTTTTTATTTTATTTTTTTTTATCTATGGTTAAATGTGTTTATAGACCACATACAGAATTAAGCAGACTGAGCATTTCTAAATATATGAGTCAATTCAACCCCCAAAATGAAAATTCTGTCATCATTTACTCACCCTTCTTGCACAGCACATTTGCACATTAGAATGAGTCATGAAAAATCACGTGACACTGAAGTAATGGCTGCTGAAAATTCAAAATATTACAGTAGAAATAGTTTAATGATGGTGAGCACAAAGAACAAATCTGACATTCTACTTACTGCCTCTGTTACAGGAATAGTTCACCCAAAAATGAAAATTATTTGAGAAACTTGTGTTTTTTAACCATAACTCAATGATAACATTCTTCAAAATAGTATCTGTTCTATGTTGTACATATATGAAAGACAGTCAAACAGGTTTGGAATGACATGAGGGTGAGTAAATGACAGAATTTTCATTTAATAACTATGACTTTAACCATTTCTTGAGCAAAGCTACAAACTACACGGTTTAAAATTGTAGTAGAAAGCGTATACAGTGGCAGCATGGAACACACACAGAATTTGTCGCAATGAGACACTCTGTCACCATGAGGTGAACTCATCTCCACCACCACAAACAACGGGTCATTAACGTCCACAGAAAAATGCTCCAATCTGCCATTACCCACCCAATCATCACTCTCTCTCTCCCTCTCTGACTCTGTTGTGAGGAAGGGAGTCATTGCTTGATGATGTGAATGAAGAGGCTTTGTGTTACTGTCAGACTAACTGCAGCTTTCTGCCAGGCAAAGAGACTTTCATTCTCATGCCAAGGGTAAAAAAAAAAAGAAAAAAAAAAAGAAACTGCTAGTGCCAACTTGTAGGACCAATTGAAAGAGGGAGGAATTCAGGGTGAGAGAAAATAAAAATGGGGTCGGGGGGGGGGGGGGGGGGGGGGGGGGGGGGGGTTTGGGGGGGGTTTGGGGGGGTTAGATTACATGAGACTCGAGTGAAAGGGTAATTTGCTTCTCTTCTTATAGCTGCATTAGAGTCAATGCTGGCCAAATGACATTCTCCCCCAACTAATTGTTTGGATATATCAGAAACCCTTGACTAGAGTTTCACAGAGATAAACAAAGAGAGATAAATGGAGAAAGAGAGAGAGTGGATAGATAAAGTTGTTAGGTGAAGTGAGAGATAAACAAGATAGATTGTGAAACAATAAAAGGGACCAGGGGACAAGACGGCAGAGGAAAGTGTACTGGGGACAAAATTAGCTGCTCCATTTACATTGGTAGAAAATGTTTACTTTTGTGCATGTGATAACTCACAAGACTCAGCATAAACGAGTCATCAATTATGTGTACAAAAGCAGAACATTTGAGAGAGAGAAAGAGAGAGAGTGTGTGTGTGTGTGTGTGTGTGTGTGTGTGTGTGTGAGAGAGAGAGAGAGAGAGAGAGAGAGAGAGAGAGCGATAGAGACATTAGCAAAATCATGCCAATAGCCAAAATACCTACTCAAATCCAAACTTTAGCTCAGAGATAGGCAACTTCGGTCCTGGAGTGCCACTGTTCTGCAGAGTTTAGCTCTAACCCTAATTAAACACACCTGAACAAGCTAATCAAGGTCTTCAGGATTACTAAGGGTACAGACTAGTGAGGGTTTTTTTTTTTCAGGGTTGGAGCTAAACTCTGCAGGACATCGGCACTCCAGGACCGACGTTGCCTACCCCTGCTTTAGCTTGTTGTCTTTGGATACATATACTAGATTTCACATTTTTTCTACTTCAAATTGTTTCCACAGAGCAAAGTTTTTCAGCTGTGAATCTGTGATGGCTCAGAGCAGAGGACATTGGTGTCATGTCACTCCATGTGTGTCTATGTTAGGAGGGTTCTATGTGTGAAAAAAAAAAAAAAAAAAAAACCTACTAACACAATGGTAACTTACAAAACAAAGAGCAGTGTTTATTAACAAAGGCTGGGTGAGATAATCTCAAACTTGCACTTGTGTAATTCAAATGATAACAAGCATATGTGTAAAGCAGAATAACCTGGAAGGTTTTTTTTTTTTTGCACAACACAACTGCAAAAATAAGAAAGCAGCAATGCATTCACACATTGTAGGATGTGGCACTCATAAAACCTCCTGGTTTGTCATGAACAATGCCTTTTCAAGGATTGTGTGTGCATAAGATTGAGAGTTGTCCTCCTGGGATAACGAAGAAAAGAAAGATAAATAAAACACGGCAGAGCACGGTTATGCTCGATTTTCTTCTGATAGTTCTAATATTTCATTGTTGTGACAAATGAGATTTATATGAACTCAGCTCTCACGGTGACTAAGAATTGACTGGACTGCTTCACCACTCAAACAAATCACACGCACAAAGAAAAATGTTTAAATCAAGACCGCTCACTCTCTCCTGGGGGGAATATTAGTAGCACTGCGTTAGATGTGATGTGTTCATATGTGCACTCAGCATAAGTATTGATTGCATGTGCAGCTCTACACATGATTAGTGAGATCAGTGAGCATGTGTAAGCCTGCGTAATGTGAAGAATATAGATAAATACACAATTCTGTTGGAAATACTGATGCAATAGAGAAGTAAACAACAATACTAAAACTCATAAAACGAATGAAATAAGGTCAATTTATAAGTTTAATAAGTTGGCTATGAAAAACAGTCCGTTTAAAAACATGCACTTCTGATCAAAAGTTCGGTATGGTTCTGCTTTATATTTTTGTGGAAACTGTTTTCTTTTTTTTCTTTTTTTTAAATCTTTGATTAATACAAAAGAACAAAAGAACATTTAATTAGAATATAATATATATTACAGCATAATAAATAGCTTTACTGTCAATTTGGATCAATTTGAGTGCATTTTTGCTGAATAAAAGGTACTTTATTTCTCATAATTGTGAAAAATTAAAAAATTAATAAAATTACCTTTTAATTTTTTTTAATGATTGTGACTTCATTTCTTATCAATTTTTATTCTGAGGTGGTAACAGAATAATAAAGTATTTATAGAATGTAGGCATGTAAGTGTGTTTTCTTATTTTATGATTGGAACTAAAAAGAAAAAAAAAGAAAAATAAAATAACATCCAATTAGTAAGGCAAGGCAAGTTTATTTATATAGCACATTTCATACACAATGGTAATTCAAAGTGTTTTACATAAAAGAAAATAATAATAATTAAAAAAAAATCACAACAACAAAACAATGAATTTAAAAACTTGAATTGAAAAATGATTTAAAAATTGATTTAAGAGGTTTAAAATGGGTTTAAAACAGATAAGAATAGAAAATGATCATACATAAAATATAGTGCAATCAGTTCGGACATTGCACAGTGCGCATTCAATAAATGCACAGCTAAACAAATGAGTTTTGAGTCCGCATTTAAAATATCTGTGTGTGCTTTCCTTAATAAGGCCCAGATGTCAATAATGATCACAATAATGACAACAATGATGACTATCATAATTTGTAGTGTCATCCCGACGGTAGTTGCTCGCATTTCAGCCTGTCTGAGTGACATTTCTAGCTGGATGAATGACCATCACCTTCAGCTCAACCTTACTAAGACTGAAATGCTGGTGGTTCCAGCTAACCCATCGTTTCATCACAACTTCTCTATACAGCTGGGTTTGTCAACCATAACTCCTTCCAGGACAGCCAGAAACCTAGGGGTTGTGATGGATCATCAGTTAAGCTTCACAGACCATATTGCTACAACGACCCGGTCCTGTAGATTTGCCTTATTCAACATTAGGAAGATTAGACCCTTCCTGTCAGAGCAATCCACCCAACTTCTTGTCCAAGCTCTTGTTCTCTCCAGACTGGACTATTGCAATGCTCTCCTGGCGGGCCTTCCTGCATGTACTATCAAGCCTCTACAACTGATCCAGAATGCAGCAGCGAGGGTTGTCTTCAATGAGCCGAAAACAGCCCATGTTACTCCTCTCCCTCATCAGGTTACACTGGCTACCAGTAGCCGCTCGCATCAAATTCAAGGTACTGATGCTTGCCTACAAAACGACCACTGGCACGGCGCCAACTTACCTAAACTCACTAGTTCCATCTTATGCACCCTCCAGAAGTTTGCGCTCTGCAAGTGAACGACGCCTTGTGTTGCCATCCCAAAGAGGTTCAAAATCACTCTCACGGACTTTTCCAAAAAATATTCCAAAAAAAAAAAACCCTGGCTACGTGTTCTGTACTAGACTAACTGAGACTTGTCATAGCACTTGTATACCGTTGTTGTTTTCTCGTTGATCTGATTGTTTCTACTGTTCTCATTTGTAAGTCACTTTGGATAAAAGCGTCTGCTAAATGATTAAATGTAAAATGTAATGTAAATGTAAATCTTTGATTATGTTATTGTTATTTTTGCCCCCAAGCAGCTCCCACAAATCATCAAACTCTCAGCAAAACATGCTATTTTAAAATCTTTAACCCTTTTTTTTTTAAAAAATCATTAATATTAATATTGTTCAATGAAAATGTATAATTCAGCTTGATTGAACAATATATATTTTTTTATTCATTCAATTGAGCATTGTCCTCTTAAAGCTTCAAAAGCCACGGAGTTGTCCTTAATTGGGATCGTTTTCTATGTCCAATTAATGATTTCAACACATATTGGGGGCTTTTTATTTTCTGTATAAATCCTGGGACAAGCCCTCTGAAACACACACACACACACACACACACACACACACACACACACACACACACACACACACACACACACACACACACACACACACACACACACACACACACACCTCTGCTCTGTATCTTTTTTCTTGATTAAACTGAATTCAGTGAAGCTCATGGTTGAATATTTCATCACCTGTCTTTCTCTTCACCCTTTAAAGAACATGCAGCCTGTACAATGCCACTTCAGTTTTAGACTGAGAGTCTTCTGTAAAGGGTAGGTTTTCTGTGTGAAGGTATATGTTTGTGTGTGTTTACATCTCAGAAAGTACGAGAGGGTCAGTGACAGAAGGTTAACCGTTATGGCTATGCTAATGGCTGTCAAACGGCATTCAGAAGCGGTTAACCCTTGCTGATCACAGTCAACTGCACATTACAAGTGAAAAGAGAAACTGAGAACACAACAACAGCTATAATGGAGAGAAATCCTGTAGTGTGAAGGTGATCCCCAGACTGATGTGGCTGATTTGAGAGGTAATTGTCCTGTTTTAAGGCCTAGGTTAAGTTAATCACATTTGTGATGTTATCTGCGTGTGCAACCCAACTAAGTTAGCCTAATGCAAACTGTTACTGTGAACATTAGCAGTTACCACACACAGAGCAAACACAAATATGACCTATTCAGAAGGACACACCTTGTGTTTTTGCCTCAGTGCTTTTAGACATCAGCTCTAAACCTAGTTATGGGCATGTTTATGTACAGAGGGGTCAAGGTTTGACTGGTTAGCATGGCCTTGCTAGCCCCTGGTGGTAGATACCATAACTACACCATCTGGCTTCAAAGAATATGATCTTGTTCTGCATCTAGAAAGTGTTTACTGCTTTTATTTGTAGACCAAACGTGGGGAATGAAGCCCTGTTGGATGAGTAGCAGGCTTGGCAGGTAAAGCGATTTGGCTGATTTGTGTACTATTCAAAAGACTCTCGCCACAATTTGTTCAAGTATGGTTTCTTTTCAACTAATCAAAGTGTTTGGTAGGAGATAAAGAGAGAGGGAGAGTGAAAGGAGAAAAAAGAGGGAGGGATGAGAGAGTATATGAGAGAGGAGTCATTATGTGTATCCTGCTCTTTGTCTCAAGTAGGAAATTGTAATTCATCATGTCTGACCTTTGATCTTCAGGTGGTGTGGATGAGGACTTAAAAAAGATGACAGATTGCGTTTGCTCAATTTCTCGTTGATTATAACTGACATTAAACATGATTATAGACATCATTAAACTGTAGTACATGAAAAACCCGGCTAAATGTAGAAGAAAAAGAGCAGGTTACTTTTTTTTTTTCTCCACCCACAAATACAGTCCATAGAAACTCATTACATTTCATCCACATTCTTAATGGCAAATGCTACTTGCACTAAAATGTGAATAATACTGCACTGCTGCAGGTAATTTTGACCAGCTGTAGATGCTACATACACTGATCTACTGTATCTGAACATAAACTTTTCACCCTGAAACTTCATGACATCCTGAACAGATGTGATTTGAACATGGCGAAGTAAAATGCTTGTTAACTGTCAACATGGTTCTCGCACACTCTCAGTCGCAAACAGAAAATTATTACTCGTGCACAGTTATTTGTCAAGAGGGTCAATTTAAAGCAGTCAAAAGCAATGCTGGATATTCAATGGTGACAGCACAGTTGGTATATAATAAAAAATATAAAAATATAAATGCATACTATCATAATAAATACATAATAAATATAAAATAATATCTAATATATATATATGTGTGTGTGTGTGTGTGTGTGTGTGTGTGTGTGTGTATGTATGCATATATATATAGTGTTGTACTGTTGTGAAGAAAAAAGTGTGTGAGAGATGAAGATGAAGTGCACTGCTGCATTATTCTTTTATATGCATGCATTTATTAAAATACAGAAATAAATAAAAGCACATATTTTTTCTTTCCTTAAAAAGGTACTGAATGCATTAAAACATTAACTACAATAATAATAATAATAATAATAATAATAATAATAATAATAATAATAATAAATAAATAAATAAAAACAATTAGCACAAAAAATAAATTAATTAAATGACAGCCATATCCATTATATATGTACTAGAATAGATCACACACACACACACACACACACACACACACACACACACACACACACACACACACACAAAGACAAATACAATAAGCATATAAAACAAACAATATATGATTGTAGTGCACTATCTGGATATATATTATATTTTAATTTTGGGCTTTTTGCCATTTTAGTCAGACAGTGGGAGTGGAGACGGGAAACAACAGGGAGTGGAGTGGGAGGGGTTGAGATCAGAAAATGTCACAAGCCGGATTGGAAGCCAGCTTGCCTGCACATAAGTGTCACTGCACAAAACATTGGAACACAAGCGCTACCCCCCAGGCTATGTCTCAGATGTCAAATATGCATTTTGTCTGTCTCCACCTGACTTCTCGTGTGCAAATATCTGCGCTTTGTTGCCAATTCTATATATGCATCAGTGCAAATAGTCACCGATTCTTTATTCACTATAACATGAGTGCATTCAGTGACATGTGAGTGAGTTAACAGCTATGGCTTGCATTTGGAAAAAGAAAGAAAAAATAAAGTTTACTTAACTGGTCATTCATATTACTGAATTTCTCACTATGACATTACTGGCTGTTTTAAACATATTGCATCTGTATTGCAGCGAGGTTGGTGCTGAAATCTTAAAAACTAAACAAAGCAAATCACTAAGAACCAGTATCATCATGAGCCTTCTTGGCACCGCTGTGCACAATCTCTAGTGACCTTTCTATGACCTTTCTCTATGGAAAAACAATTTGGACAAATTAAAAGGCAGCAAATTCTCAAACTGCAGGGCACCCAGCCATGATTTTTCCTGCAGTCTTCTGTTTGGTAAGCACAGAGAGTAGTGACACTGCTGTGAAACGGCATTATCACTGTTTATTTGCCTATATATATGTTTATAGAGAGATAGTTCCGCAGTCTTAAGAGATTTTCAACAGACACATCAAGCTTAAAGCAGCAAAATATTATGTTAGTCACTGAGATGAAATACTCCAAGGATAGGATCATGCCATATGCATATGCTCTGTTCCAAAACCTAATGGGCAGTGTTTTAAGGCATCTATCTATCTATCTATCTATCTATCTATCTATCTATCTATCTATCTATCTATCTATCTATCTATCTATCTATCTATCTATCTATCTATCTATCTATCTATCTATCTATCCATCCATCCATCCATCCATCCATCCATCAGCAATATGCTAACACAAAACTCGATTAGATATCATCTGTGTGCCTCTCAGAAAAGAGCTTTGGTTTGGTGTAGAAACCAGAAAGAACTATGCCGTAATGCAGTGAGTTAGGAACAGAGATTTATGAGGAAGAATGAAAAGTTCTTGTCTGCTAATCGTAGTTCTTCATATCTGCCTATTCTCTTCAAAAGAAGAATTGTTCTCATACCAGATGCAGAGTCACATTTGATGAGCTTAACAAATAATATTTATCAGATGTGTTTATGGGAGATGATTCATACAATGATACTCTACAGACAAATGTTCATCTCTCTGAGTCATTGGTACATCACCATTAATTACACAGATTTTTTTTAGGGCATCTCATTGTTTGCTCCAGTTCCAGTAAGTCTTTCAAAATTCTACTTCTCCCACCATCCTTTGTTCAAAAATGCAGTGTCCCGGTCCACAGGGAGGCAGCTTTGTCTTCAAAAGGTGAAGGAGTATGACGACCTGCACACAGAACTCTTTTTAAACAACGGTGGCCATACGCACACTGACATATGCTACTGAAAACGGGTGCCACATCTGAAAGAGAGGAAGAGAGAAAACAGGAGGGAAGGATGGAACAAAGACGAGAGAGTGGGCAGATGGCATTTCAGATCGAGTTATGGGTACGTGGCATTGCGGAAAGTCCCCGTTGTTGGCTGAACTCGGTTTGAAAGGGTAGACGGGTCACTCAGGGGGACAGTAAACGGCTTTTTAAGAGGAATGATGCAGATTTGTGCTGACACAGAAACAGAAACAAGAGAGTTTTTGTGTGTTTGGAAATAGGACAGTTCTGTGTGGAACTCCTAAGAGAGGTTTTAATTATGAAGAAATCGAGAGGACATTTTTTCCCCCTCATTTTCATGTAAGACTGTATTTTGTCAAGCAGGGTGCTTTGTTATTTAAAACTATATTCATATTTAAAGGGCAACTGAACCCCAGCTGCTCATCACCATTACTTCAGATGTTCTTCACAACAGATCCCAGTCCGGGGCTGTTGCATTATGCGGGGAAAACAACAACAACATCAAAAACAAACTAAATAAAATGACTAGACTACAAAATTGATGGATAATCTTAATTGTATTTCAGTTATATAAATACAAACTTTCAAATGTTTCTTCTAAAATTCCTTTAAAAAAAAAAAAGTGTATTGTACAATCTTAACAATGCATGATTACATGATTATAATTTACAATTTGCATTTGTTTTTACCTGCTGTCTGCAAAACTATCTGAAGTCACCTGTGACCCATTTTTGGGTTCATGACATATAAATCCAAGTGGGATTCCTGGGCTTTGTTCTCAGGAGAAAAATGTGACTTGAATAGGGTCTCAAAAGACTCAGTTTAGTCTCATTACTATCTAGGACAAACAATTGAGATCTCATTTGTGATTTGCCTTTCCTGTGGGAATCTGTTTTGTTTTGCCAACGCTTGCATTCATACAGCCAATGTATAGCCAGAAAGTGGTAGGAATATTTTCATCTCCATAATTTTCAGGCCACAGAAATGTGAAGACAAACATATGGTGTATGGTTATTTCATAAGTTGTTAATAAGGATTTATGTACCACACTCAGGTGTAGTAATACCAGGTGCTACACTCATACATCACAAAGTGATTAAGTGTGTCATCGCCGATCCGCTGACCTTGATTTGGGGAAACTATCAGGCACATGAAGGGGCCACTGTCTGGGATTGAATTAAATATTCATGGACACGGCCTCATAAAAAAAAAAAAAAAACACTGTGCATTTGTGTCTGCTCTCTGTTGCCTGTGTGTGTTTACTCACATGTTTATGTGTGAAAGTCTCGTGCAGACGTTAGCGGTACAGTTGGTGTGTGTTCTCCAATGCACATGTTGAAAAGAGTTTGTGGTTCTTGTTTGTATCAGTTGGCGTTACACTCGGAAACTTTTGAGTATGTGTGTGCATGTGTGTGTGTTCCCATACGGGAGGAGCAGTGGAGGGGAGACAGATGGTCTATCTCAGGACCATCCAAATGTAGATTAAATATTAAAGATTTATTTGAAATCTTCATGACGATATAAAAATAGTTAGAGGTTAGAATGAGCAAACACCTGTTTTTGGCCTGCTTCACTTTTTCCTCACTAACGCAGGAAAGTTTGTGTGAGTCATGTGTGTGTAGGCTATATAATAAAGTTAACAAAAAAACTGGAAACAACTCTATGACATTAACAGGTTTTTTTTTTTTTTTTTTGCTGTCGCTTCATTTCATGTCAGAGCAAAAACAGACAAATGCATTGAAAATATCGTGTCTAAAATGTTAGTTACTCAAATGTTACTGAAAAACTGTGTAATTTTCAAGGAAACAGAATGAATCTTAGAGATTCTCTTCACCCAGAAGGGAGCTATTGCTCATAATAGTTATCTGAAATACCACTGTCAAAACTTGATGATGAAATTTGGCAGAAAAGTACATTTTCATCTGAATCAATCTGAATATAGTCCATTATTATACTCTATAAAAAAGTGGAAATGTGCAGTTGCTACATTTAAAAGCAATTTCTACTCAGTCAAACCCTTAAAAATGATCAGTAGTCTCATGTGGTCAGGTGGATTCAGCCATATTAAATATGTTTAATGTAGATACAACCTATTAATTTAATCATCACATGAGATAATACCAACATATCAGGAAAAAATTTAAAAATAAAAAAATAACATTCACTGTGTTGGAAAAAAGATCCCCAACTTGAGTCAGTATTTTGTTAAACCACCTTTTGCATTTAATCAAAGCCTTTAGTCTGTTAGGATATGTCTCTACTAACTTTGCACATCTATACTTTGCGATATTTGCCCACTCTTCTTTGCAGAACTGCTCAAGTTCAGTTCAGTTTGATGGTGAAAGCTATTTTAATGCAGAGCTAATCAAAATGAGCACAGCTGATCAGAGTTGAAAGTCAAATGGCTTTGTGTGCCATTGAGAAGGTGATTAGCTACACCTGATTGAGTTTACAAGTCATTTTAAGATAGGGGGTGATCTTTTTTCCAACTCAGTGATTTGTTTTTTATTGTTCGAATTTTATTTGTTTTATTTATTTATTTATTAATGTTTCTGACATGTTGGTGTTATATGTTTCGCTTGGCTGTTATAAGTTGCACTGGGTAAATACAGCTGGATCAAACAAAAAGTGTGTCCGTCTTCATTTCAGGCTGCAAAGCAACAAAATGTGATCATTTGATTATTTTTAAGGGGGTGATTATTTTTTATATCCACTGTGTGTGTGTGTGTGTGTGTGTGTGTGTGTGTGTGTGTGTGTGTGATTTATTTTAATATATATAATCTCTGCATCAAAAGATTAAACAATTGGTAACACTTTAGTATAGAGACCAATTCTCACTAATAACAAGTTGCTTATTAGCATGCCTATAATTAACATATTGGCTGTTTATTAGTACTTATAAAGCACATATTTTGCATGAACATATTCTACATCCCTAATCCTACCCAATACCTAAACTTAACATCTACCTTACTAACTATTGATAAGCAGCAAATTTGGAGTTTATTGAGGCAAAAGTCATAGCTAACAGTTTGTTAATAGTGAGGATTGGACCTAAAAATAAAGTGTGACCAAACAATTTAAAAAGAATTTTTTTTTTTTTTTTTTTGCACCTTTGTTAAGTTGTTTACAGGGAAATTGTTGGCTACACATGGGATATAGACCTTAACTAGCTTCTAGTACACACTAAAAAAAGATGGTTCTTCAAAGGTTCTTTACATGTAGAACCAGTTCTATTTAGAACCATAGCATCCATAGCATTTATTCCTGCCCTTTTGTTTTTCAAATCTGTAACCGTCAAAGCACTTCATTACTTAGTTTCCGAAGTTCAGTGATCCAACAACAGACTGTCAACACAGTCTCAACAGGTAAATTATTTCATTCTTAAATTTAAAACAGAGACATTGAATTTATAATCCATATTGTTAGAATGTTTTTTTTTTTTTTTTATAATTACTTATTTATAGCTAACAGAAGCTACACTCTAAAAAAAAAAAAAAAAAAAAAGATGGCTCATTAGGCCTACTGATTTTCTGGAGTTCAGCTGTCCAACTACACAGACTGTCAACACACTCTTAGCAGGTAAATGATTTATTTCTTAAAATCTCTATAACTTCTAACTTTCAAATTGTAACTGGTTTCTTATAAATCATGTCTTTTTCTCTTTTCAGTTTAAGAAAACATGGAAGTGTGACCAGCCCTCTTCAGTTATGGATACTTCTCTCCTCTTCACCACCAAGTAACACAAATATTTAATTTATGGTCCTTTTTTTGTTTTGTTTTTACAAAATCAAATGGAAGGAGACACATTGTAACTCTGAACTCAATTGTGTATTTCAGATGCTGTCACATCCTTCAACCTCATCATCTGCAGAGAGAAACGGCCACTCAATCACACCAAAATACACATACTGATGGACTTATGGCATCATAGAGGATTATGAAATTACTGTATTTCACTGGAACTTGGTCTTCATTTCACTACTTCCAGTTTCTATTTTGTTTTACTTCTTTAAGTTTTATTTATTTTCACTGTCAATTGTCACTTATTAATGTATTCTGCTAATAACTGTTAGAGCACTGTCATTTTTGGTACAAATTCACATGTCATTAAAAAACAAAAGCACCTAATTAACATGTTGTTGTTGTTTTATGTAAAACCCTAACAGACACTGCAGTATATTGTAATACCAGGCAGATAGAGGAGTAAAAAACAATATGAAATAATATATACAAATAATATTAATAATGATATAGGTCCTATATAGCATTTTCAAAGCATGGTTCTTTATGGAACCCTATAAAAAGGATTCTATTTAGCACTGAAAAGGGTTCAGTTATTGTTATAAGCTGAAGAACCCTTTTCTGCCACTGTTTAGAACAATTTTTTTGTGTGTAGGGGAGCGAAACAGGCAGTTAGCACATTTAACTCATTCACACACAAAAATATGCACATATGAGCACACACACTTGCTTAAATGTAGATATGACTCTGCACACACACATACCCAAACTTGGATGTGTTTAAATGAGGTATAACACACAAGATGTATGCATCGGTGTTGATCATCTTAAGATCTTGTCCACAGTCCTCTGGGACAGATTCTGACATACAAAGTTGTGATTGACAAGACAACGCATCCTTCTTCATGAACATGCAAACTTCTCTTAGCTCTAGTTCCAGCATCAGGAGCTTGAGTGTGCGTATGTGTGTGTATCACAAGGGACCACATTGCTCTGTCACCTTGGGGATGCTGTTTTCCCAAAGGACAGTAGTTCTCAGATTCTTTGGGATGAAAAACCACACTTCTTATTAGAAACTAGGACACCCCCCCTCATCACTGCAACCTTGCTCAGGTTCAACTTTTGTTGCATAGGCTGGCGATGTTCATACAAGACGGTAAAAGACTGTCAGCTGCAGGTAGGCAACATCTCAACCAAACACACACACACAACATCTGAATGTCCTCGAATGAGGAGAAAAAGGTAATATGTGGTGACAATACCACCCAACAGGCCCACTCACAGACTTGTCTTAGTGTGAAATCTGAACTAAGAGCAATTAAGAAAAAAGCTACATGGGAACAGCTGGGTGCAGGTCTCACTTAAAATATTGTTAGGATTCAACAGCATCTCATATTATGTGATGGAATGATGGATCGGGAGTTTGTTGCTCTGATGGAGAGAAATGGCTTGTTATCGTGACCTTCACACACACACACACACACACACACACACACACACACACACACACACACACACACACACACACACAGACACACACATTCCCTGCAGTCGCTAATGCAGCTTTTCTGAGTCCACAGGGAAGCTGGAGCTTGTAGCCCACTCACTCTCACTCTCACTCTCTGGCTCTTGCTTTCTGAGTGTCGATGGTCAGTGGTCATCTGTGACCTTCAAAGGCAGACCCTGAGGCCCTCACAGCTGCCCGAGAGTTGGACAGGAACAAGCGTGGAGGCGTAAAGGGGCTGTCACTCAAATGAGTCAAACGAGAGACTCTCAGCAACCAACACAATCAAGCATAAACATGTGAGTGACACTAAAGTGAGTTTGTGACACATTTATGATTACTAATGCACTTCTGTCTCTGCTTGTGTGAACACATACACTTATTTCCGAACTCTCTAAATATTGACAGGGCAGCAGGACAGATACAAAGGTAATCTGCCTTACTTTGTAAGGCTGAATAATTGATGGTGAGGCATTGGATCCGGTCGGGTAGCTGGAGAAGGTCTGAAACATGCGCTGCCATGTTAGTATTCGCCACAGGGCTCTTATTAAGTATGCAGATTTGGTGAATCGCTCCTGGCCAGAAAAACACTGATTTTTAATTGATATATTAAACAGACAAACAGATTGCACAACCCCAGGACATGAACAAAACAGTTGCAGAAAACTCTCCCGCGAGGCACTGGTCGGTCTCTCTCTCTCTCTCTCTCTCTCTCTCTCTCTCTCTCACACACACACACGGTTGTATAAGTTGATTTGTATTACTTTCTGTTTAAGAGGACAAATGGATTGGTGTTCTTTCATATATTTTAGCACCAAGCTTTATTGTGGGCACCATCACTGTATAAAATAAGATTCTTGTAGAAAACCTTCATAGATTTATTTTTTATTTGCATGTCTGTATATAAGCTTATATTTCTGTATTCATTTACTGACTTTTAATCTTAATTTTGCACTTTATAATGAGGGCCAGTCACCTCATTAGCCCACATAGGGTGGTCAGTGATGGTAATCATCAAAGAAATTGTGCCTGTTGCTGTCCTAGCACATGGTTGAATAGCTTGGAATGTTTTCAAAACAGTCATTAAAAAAAAGAAGAAAAAAAAAAAAAAAAAGAACACCGGATGATTTGGAATATTTATCTACATTCAACTAAAACTAAACCTGTTAATGAATAACGTTTGCCAGCAATGATGGTTTTCATCAACTTCAACACCTGCATGTGCAGTTGTGAATGACTTTGTGCTACAGGTAAAGACAATTTACAATCAAAAGAGAATATGAAAGCATTATAAGAGCAGGTTTTTGTTTGTTTGTTTGTTTTCTTGACCTTGGAGTACAATGTAAATTTGAGTCACAGTACAAAACGGAAACAAATATATTTTATTTTTGCCACAATTTTTTTTTTTTTTAACCTCAGAAATTAACCTTCTTAATTACACATTTAAAATAATAATATTTTATATATATAAAAAAAAAAAAGAAATATGTAATTAAATGATACTTTTAATTATGAAATTAAACCATCAATAGGTGGTGGCAAATCAATATCTTAATGTGTGAGTCAAAGAAGCGTTCAATCAATGGATTCATTCAAACCAGCTGATTCATTCAGGAACTAGGCAAGAACTACTCACTGAATCACTCAACCGATTCTTTCAAAACCTTGGAATCATGCAGTAAAGGTGCTCCCCTCAGTAAAAAATATGGTCCAGTGGTGCCTAGATAGGACCAAAAGTGTGTTTTGCATTAACGATTAAAGGGTCAGGGGCTCTGTCACGGTCATGGACTTTTGTTTGTGTTCCTGTCTTCGTTTTCCATGCTCCTTTGATTAGTTCATTCTGTTCACCTGTGTTTATTAATTATCTTGTCTGTCTCCATTCAGTTCCCTTGTCCTGTATTGAGTATGAGTATGTTTGATGTAGATGTTGGTTGTGCTGAATTTGTCCTGAGTTTCTCCAGCATTTCTTCTGTGGATTTATTAAAGAACTGTTTTTTGGAATCCTCAGTCGTCTTGATCATCGATCAAGTACTCCTTGATCGTACTCCTTACAGCACCAACACTACCATTACAGGCTCGAGCCCAGACGATTATTTGAAATAAGTGTCAGACTTAAGGCTGGAATAAAGTAAACGATTTTTGCCCCGGATTCACAGTTTGGATAAGTCAAGGCTAGTTGCCGAAAGTCAGCCAGTCTGCAGATTTGAGTTGACAGATTTAATAGAAAATCACGTATGATGGTTGCAGACTATTACTTTTAAGATTCAGACTGTAATCCATCCAGTCAGAGGACATCAAACATGTTTGATATTTTGAGTTGATTTTAGAACACATTTTGTTTTAATTTGTCACGTGACTCCTAGCAATAAGGAGTTTTTTTTTTTTTTTTTTTTTTGTGATTGGAACAACTTTGAAGTCTGGTAGAGTGTGATCCTCAATCATTTAGTGTATGACGGCCAGTTTTTCCTCTGTGATTATTACAAAGTCAGTAAGTGTGATGTATGTACGATGCCCAGTTTTTTTTAAATCCGTTCAGATTTTTAAAATGCAAGGTTGGCAAGAGTTTACGTTTGTCTACTCTATCAACAAGGAGGTTGTAGGTTATATAGTAACCTCATTTTAATAAAAAACCTTCACATCCCAAACTGTCACTATTTAGTCGTTCACCAGCTGTAGTACATATGTCAGATCTCTTGATGAAGCTAATTTGTCTAAAGCATATTAGAGATGAGGGATGTTCTGTGTACCTGAGGCTTTTATTTTTAGACTTTGGGCGCTTTAAGCGAGTGTGTCAGCTGCAAACTTACCATCTTTTATTAAATATGAAATCACTTGTCAATTGGCACGGCTCATTAAAGTGATTTATAGTGCCTGGGCTTAAAATCAGAGTCAGACAACATGGATGCAAGCAGATAAAAATCCTACATTAATCTGTCTTTCTCACAGCATAAATAGCTGTCAATCAGTATGAATAATTAAAATATGGGTCAATGGTAAGCGCTCGAGTGGCTTTCCCTAGCAGGATGACAAGAGTTTATCCACCTCTGAATGGAGGGTATCCCATTGCTCAATCCTTCATTATAAAACAACATATACAGCAGGCACATACACAGTATGCTAGGCTTTTATATCCTGCCATGCTTTGAATGATGGTATAATACTAAGCATGTTTTATCTCCCAGAAAAGGCAGCGACACAAGTTATTTATTTTGTTTCACCTTAAGATGGATCGTAGGCCGGGTTTTTAAGGTTGCAGAGGAGGAAAGACAAAGATTGAGATGAAGAAGAAGGAAAGGAACCAAAAGTGAGAAGAGAAAAGAACCCTACCGTCTCCGTTTGTGGTATTTTGTTTTAATGACAGGGTTTATTCTGTGTTTTCACACTTTGGCTGCAATGTGGAAATTACGCATTGGAAATCTCATTAACTACCTTCGCTGTATGTTGACATTTCATTTGCATCAGGCAAGCGGCACCACATTGCGGATTTCACACTCCATCCATCTCATTTCCTCCTCAGATATGTCTGTTGGCTCAAAAGGAAATAATGCATAACATTCATTTACTCAGTCCTTTATTAATGCACAAACAAAACCGCCAATTATAACGACATGTTTTTTCATGTTTTTTTTTCTTTTTCTTTCCTTTCCCTCTTCATTCTTCATTCCATTGGATATTTCCTCATCCAGACCATTTTTTTTTCAGCACACTTCAGAAAATTAATTATTTGGTTCTGATGTGGTCGTCCAGGCATTTGACATACAATTCTTGATTAACACCCTAGTTCTGAACTTGGCAGAATTCAGCTTGGTAGGGGGAACAAGCTATCCAAAACAGGGATGTGATTTTTTTTTTTTTTTTTTTTTTTTCAGAAAAAGTTCTGGATGCCTGTGATTAGTGTAAAGAATGCTGCAAGAGTGACACTCAAACTGACATGAGGTACATTTGTTTATGCCCTGGCTTTCGCTGGCGGTGCCCTAGATGACTTGTAAACAAGCTACGCCGTGGATTCAAATCAGTGGCGCAGACGACGTGCTCATCTGACAATGCAGGTGATGTGTGCCTCTGCTGTTCATGCCGGTTCATTTGATATGAGACAATTACTCCTCTCCTGTAGCACCACAGTGCACCGGGGCTCAGAACAATATGAACCTGTTACTAATGAACCAAGCACTGGTGACACGTACTCACACCAATGAATAATACAAGTGCCAAAAAAAAAAAAAAAAAAAAAAAAAAGATTTCACTTCTGTTATTTAATACCTATCATGCCATTTCAAACCTGTACAACTTACTGTACTGTAACACCAAAGAAGATATTTATTATTACTGAACTTTATTACTCAAATGATGAAAAAGCACACTGATTTGGCAGATCCAGTTCACAAAAGCAGTCTTACTGATTAAAGTCAGTTGGATCTGGTTCTTGAGTTCAACTCTTATTCATCTATGGTCTGGTTGTAGATTATTAGTAAATAATGTGCTTAAATGTATAGTCTGTATAGACACATGGGTCATAGGGACCATAACAGTCATACAGGTATGGAATGAAAATCAGAGTGAGTAAAAATGACAGAATTATTGGATTATTATTTCTTAATTATTTCTTAAAGTTCCACACCTAACAATTTTGTTTTTCATGTCAAGCACTAAATTAGTCATGAAAATATATGTATAATAAATAAATAAAATATAATATATCCAGTTCACAAAATCAGTCTAACGGATTCATTTAAGAATCAGATTGAGCCGGTTATCGAGTTCAACTCACTTATGATCTGGTCACAGATTATTAGTAAATAAAGGGTTTCATTTCAGTCTGTTTCTCACACAAACAATTGTAGAGATGCAGAAGACATAGTCACACGAGGACCTTTTTAATAATACTTTACGGTGCTTTTGCATCATAAAAGTTATGCAGGTTTGGAATGAAATCAGGGTGAGAACTATGAGTTATTGAGTAAAATATTTTCAGCATCTGACAATTTTGTATTTAACATCAAGCAATGAATTAGTCACAAAAATAAGACTAATATACCCGGTCATTTAAGCAGGAAACAATTTGAACAAACATTAAAACTAGATAAAAAATTAGATTGGGTAGGAAAGAAAGTGGGGCAGAGGACGAGAAAGAGAGAATGAGAAGGCTTAATTAAGGTGACAAAAGTAAGATAAAGTTGAAAAGAGACAGAAAGACAGCGAGGGAGCAAGTGGGCAAAATTAAAATCGAAAGAAAAAGATAACATTAAAGAGAGAGAGTACACAGCATGAGTATTCTGTTCTTGCAATTTTCTGCCCTCTTTTTAGAGGTGGTACTGCTCATATCAGCTACCACCATCTGGGAGTTACTGATCCAGAATTTGGTTTTTCTTTTTCGGCACGTAACCAAATCTCTCTCACATTCTCTCTCAAAGCATGCGGATTTCATTCGGAGTGGAACGAATGGTATTTCAGTAGTCTTGGATCTTTATTTTCAGATGATGCCATCTGTGTGCGCGGGCACTGCACGGTGAGCGTGCATGTCAACAAGCATCAGGCATTAAACCTGAAATGAGAGTAATTACTTGCTGAGACAACATACACATGTTCCATGTGCAACTGTGTCCATGAAGGTTATATTTAAATGCTATTAAGGAGATGAGAATTGTACACTAAGAAGGCTGATGGCAAGATGTGCCATTATTATATGGGTGCTGTACTTACAACAAGTGATGGTTTTAAGATGCCTTTTTCTGCAAGAAATATGCCTGTGTATGTAATATAATAAATTAATTGAACAATGAATTTATATGTAGCCATACATTTTGAACTTGTGCATTTTTTATTTGTTAATTTAAATTTTTTTGACAGGAAGTCAAAAATATATTGGAAAAGTACATCACAAGTACATTGAGAAAGCAACACTTAAAGGAGAAGAGTAAGTTACTTTGGTGATCATTTGCATGCCATTCTGATACATTTTATTTCTTTTTCTCATCTCAAGTCTCTTTTAGGATGCCCTCTTTTTCTCTGCACCCTCTCCTATTCCCACCCGTTCTCTCACTCCCCAGTTGGGTCGCTCTGTTTCCTGTGTCCCACTTACTCAATCGCCATAGCGGTTTGCGTCCTTGTGCTCAATAAGGGTATCTTGAGTGTTCAGATACACATCAAGAGACAAATAAGGAAGGCAAATCAAGTTTAATTATTATAACAATAAACTACAATTTTGTGTATATGCTTGAAACTCATTTTGTGGGAGAAGGCTTATCTTCTCAGTCAACATATAATGTCTCAAATACAGTGCTCATGGTATAAGACTCTGCATAAAAGCAAGATGTAAAATAACAGCCAAAGATCTATCTGCATGTGTACATAATAATAATAATAATAATAATAATAATAATAATAATAATAATAATAATAATAATAATAATAATAATACACACTTATTTTAAGATCCACGCCTTATATTATTGTAACTGCAATTTCAATAAACTCATATTTTGCTGCTTATTGATAGTATTATTAGTTATTAATAATTAGTAGTTGTTAAGGTATGAGGTAGGAATAAAGGATCTAAAATATGGTCATGCAGAATAAGGAATGAATATATGTCCTATAAGTACTAATAAACAATAAACAATTTTCTAGTAATATGCACATTAGATAATAGTGAGAATTGATCTTTAAAATAAAGTGTGATAATAATAACCAGCCTTAATAAACAACCTTCTTGCTCAAACAGTAGAACATGCCATTATAGGTTTGATTCCCATGGAATGTATGAATTGTATAGCTTGAATGCAGTGTAGCCTGCTTTGGATAAAAGTGTCTGCCAAATGCATAAATGTAATAACACATTTTATTTAGCACAAGCTATGAATTGGAACATATTTTCATAAACAGTTGGAAAGTTATAAAGGCACTAAGTTAAGCAATTTGCACCAGTTGTACTTTATTCTATACCAGGGGTCGGCAACCTACGGCACTCGTGCCAACAGTGGCACGCAGCGGGATAAGCCCTGACACTCGAGCAATATGGAAAACTACATACTGATGTACATTTTGAGGTAATAATTTATCATAGTCACACAGCCTGTTAGGAGCTATAAATACTATTAAAGTGTGAGAATTAACTTGCGCTAGTCTACGGATGCGCGTGTGATTGCTGCACATACTAGGCGCTTCAGATCAAAGCCTCAGCGTCAGCGGTCTAACAGCGCTCGTCAGTGTAAAAAAGACTGAAATGGCCAATCAAATCGAAGTAGGCGGGGTTTACTATTGACAGAAGCAGAGCGCAAAGCGTCAGTTTAAAGTTAAAGAGAGCGAGGTAAGATGAAGGTGCAAATCATTTAATATTAGTCAACTTTTAACAATACGTTTTACGATAGAAATGTTAAATGACTGACAACTATTCAGTGATGCAAAATTTTCTGAAATACATCCATTTTGAGAGAAAGAGAGAGAGAGATGTATAAATTGTCTGCGTCTCTCTCTCTCTCTACAAACAATACAGCTGAGTTTAGTTACTTAAAACAGCCACCCCACCCCCCCGATGCTAATAAATAAAATATACAGAATCAATAAATAAAAATAAAATTCAAGCGCTGAAAACAGTTTGGCACAGTGGTTAACCATTAATATTAAAAATGGCACGTCATGCCGAAAAGGTTGCTGACCCCTGTTCTATAGCCTACAGTGCCTTGCAAAAAAACTGTTTTTTTTTTTTTTACATCTTTGGAAATTTTTTACAAATAAAAAAACTAAAATGATTCCACTGCATAAGTATTCATACCCTTATCTGGGACAGTTGAAATATAACTCAGGAGCATTCATTTTGCTTGTAGATGTTACTACATTTCAAGTGAAGTTAACCTGTGGCAAATTCAATTGAATGGGTATGATTTGGGATGGCACACTCATCTTAATAAAAGGTCTAACAGCTGATAATGCATATCAGAGCACCAAGCACTGAGGTCAAAAGAACTGCCTGTAGAGCTCAGAAACAGGTTTGTTTCCTCAAGCCACACATCTGTGGAAGAGTTCAGAAAAAAAAAAAAAATCTGCTTCATTGAGGGTCACAGAAGCATGTAGTCTCTGTTACCCTTGATGGAAGAAGTTCAAAACAAGCAGACTCTTCCTAGAGTTGACCTCCTGGCCAAACTGAGCAACTGATTGAGAAGGACTTTAGTTAGTGTCGTGACCAAGAAACTGATAGTCACTCTAGTTGAGCTCCATGATCATATGTGGAGATGGAAGAAATCTACAGAAGGACAAACATCACTCCAATATTCCGCCAGTCCAGTCTTTATGGCGGTGTGGCCAAACTCAATACTCTCTTCAGTTAAGATACATGGAAACACGCTTGGAATTTACAAAAAAGTACCTAAAGGGACCCTCAGACTCTGAGAAACAAGATTATCTGGTCTGATGAACCTCGATTCTAAGCATTATGTTTGAAGGAAACCAGCTCTGCTCATCACCTACACAGTAGCATCCCAAAAGTAAATTGTGCTGGTAGCAGCCTCATGCTGTGGGGCTGTTTTTCAGGGGCGGCGACTGAGGGACTCATCGGAGTAGAAGAAAAGCTCAGTACACCAAAATATTGAGACAGACTTAATGAAAACCTAGTCCAGAGCATTAAGAACCTCAGACTGGGCAGAAGGTTCACCTTCCATCAGGACAATTAACCTAAACACACAGCAAGAGTGGCTTATAGACAACTCTGTGAATGTCCTTAAGTGGCCCAGCCACAGCCTGAGCTTGAACCCAATCAAATATTTCTGGAGAAACCTGAAAATGTGCCTCTGCCCCCATCCAATTTGACAGAGCTTGAGAGGTGAAGAGGTGAGTAGAAGAATGGGTTGGAAGAATGGCAGATAATTGCCAAATGCTGATTACCAAAGCTTGTCGCATCAAACAAAAAAGTCTTGAGGCTGTAAAGGTGCTTCAGCTAAATATTTAGTTAAGGGTATGAATACTCATGCAATGTACTCATGCAATGTAAAAGGTTTTTATTATTATTATTATTATTATTTTAATAAATTTATGAAGTAAGAATTCTATTTTTGCTTTGTCAATATGTGTATGGAGTATAGAATGATGTGGGGGAAAAAGTAATTTAAAGCAGTTTAACATAAGGCAGCAACCTAGCAAAACGTGAAAAAAATGAAGGGGTATTTTATATATATATATATATATATATATATCTATATATATATATATATATATATATATATATATATATATATATATATATATATTTGAATGATCTTAATTTGGGTAACTTTACAGCAAATATGTATTTTTGTGATTAATTGTGATTCATTAATTTAATTAAACCAGCAAACAACACATAAAAGCAGAGCTTCTTTTTAGAGTTTTTGAAAATCAAGATATCATTAACCAACAACTTTCATTCACAGAACTGAAAGCACCCATTAGTCCAGTATTGTACTACAATCGCTAATCTACAGTATGTGTACTGTCAGAAAGATTAGCTTGCCTGTTAAACTCCTAAAGTGCTTCCACCCAAGACGTCCAGAGAAAGAGAAAGGCTGATGATGATGATGATGACCAACCATTCATTTTTAGAATTGTACAACCCTGCTCATCAAGTTGAAATCCCTGAAAAATTGGTGGAGTGGAGGCTGAACTGGAGTGGCTGTGATTTGCCCAGAGTGGAGTTTTGGATGGCTGGTGTTAAATTCACTAGAGTGGTGCTTAGATCAGGAGAGCCAGGGGAGAGAATGTGTGCAGAAGAGAGGGGCGCAGAAATTCAGACCACCTCCATGCTTAATTGGGCCTGCCTTCGTCTGACACACATCAAGTATTAGGTTAAGTACCTTTTATGGATAATTGGAAAGTGTAAATTGACTGTAATTGTGGCTGCCATGGCTATTATGCCCATTTGTAACCTCACTTAAGCAAATTAATTCAAGACTCCTGATTGTTCTTTTCCTTTCACTTTATTCACCCTGAAGAAAAAATAAAAAAATAAAAATAAAAATATTTGCAGATATGTAACATACAGGTTGAGGAAGAGTGGGCGAGTATATATGTGATGTGCGTGTATGTGAGTGAATGTGCTCTCTCTAAAAATTAACCATAAATTGCCACAGCCTGAGTGGTTCTAGGTGATAGTTGTCAGGTGAATTAACTTCTACCTGTCAGACCTTTAGAAAAGTGTTCATCATTTCAGTGAAGTAAAGTAGAAGTGAATAAGACCTTTCAGACACAACCACAATAAAAAAAAAAATGTGCCTTTCCCCTTAAATAATAGGCATCGGGAGGCATAAATAGGTATAAAACATTATATTCAATAACATTTTTAAGCTTCACATCTTTTCAGTCATTGTAAGTTAAAATTAGTAGGTACTTCTTTTGAATAAAACCAAGTTCATACAACATGACATTAAACGTCAGCAGACGCTGTGCTGTTCAGACTACATGCCTTGCTGACTGTCTTGAAAGTCACTGTGGTGTTCACACTACGTGACACTACGTAAATGATCCGCAACAGTGGGTCACACACTACACAAGCTGACAGCAACTCTGTCACCCAACAACTGTATCCGGTCCCCAAACCACATTTTGTCACGAAAACACACACGAGAAGTGTAATGGGAATGAGGTGAAACAACACATGAAACAGCAGTTATTTATTTAAAATTGGACATTGGGAAGAAATTAGTGCTGCAAGCGGTTTGCGTGATTATCTTTTCTGAAAAATTTAGCTCCATTTATTGTGTCCAATCTTTTCTTAAAGCCATGTTGGTGCTGCTCTTTTTCTTCCGGTGGCCTCAACCCATGCCTTGCTCTCTCTTTGGCTGTAGTTTGTCGCGACACCTGACACCACGTGAAGTCGAGTCATTCATCATGTTTTCTTACCAGCGTCAATTGAGTTGCTTCACTGCCATTCACATATTCTCTCCTGTGGCCTCATGGGATAGTAAAGTGTCCATCAGATTCAAAATCACACCAGAAATAGCAAGTTATATGGGTGTTTTTTTTTTTTTTTTTTGCCTGGTGTTTTATGAATGCTGTAAATTCTGACATAATTATTAATTAATATATATACATTGTTGTTGTTTTTTGCATACTATATAGAAGGAAAGTAGGCCATTTCAGAGATTCATTAATTTTATTCAGGTCTTTTAATAACTAATTGATTTAACTCACTATTTTGATTGAATGATTTGTTCTCTAACATTAAACATCAAACAGCATGAGGCTGGGTAAATGACAACATAATTTCATTTTTGGGTGAACTATTCCTTTAAAGACTACATTATAAAATATAGCACGTCTCCGAGATTAAAGAAGTCGGGATCACTGATAAGCAATAACCAGCTGAAATTGTTTGCATAAAGACTGAGACATATTTATGTGTCATGGGTAATGACTCCTCTGTCCACTGTGGAATTAGCCATGATGTTTTTCCACAGGCGGGTTTTTGACCTTGCTCTCAATTTTCCCCACATATCAATACCCAGCTCAAGATAAATAAAATAATAATAATAATAGTAATACATTTTCGGCTTCATGCATATCTGAATCAACATGAGATTAAAAAATAATCAGAGAGGGGAGTTATTACTGTGTACCCATCAGCGTTTTTGAGGGCCACATCAGCCTCCTGCCTCAAAGGAGTCCGCAGCCGCAATTAAGCTAGGTCAAAAAACACACAACAAACAACAGCCATCCAGCACCTGGTGAGTCTGCTTGTGAAGGACGTTGAGAAACATGCTGTCCACCTTTTCTAGGTGTAATATTGAGTTAATATTGAGTCAAATGCATTTGTTATTTTCTACAACCTGTAAACAGCGTCATCTTCGCATTAAAACTTCTTGCTTGAAGGTTAAGCACACACTCATACACACACGCTCACAGTGTGTGAACGGTCTGCCAAAATTGAGATACTGTATCAAGAAGCTGATGGCTGATCCTCAAAGAGGTACTGAGGGGCTTTTAAATGGGACACACAAAAGCGGCTCACTAAAGCAGCCCAGAGAGAAGTGGGAAATTCTTGTGTTTTCTTTGAACACCATCTCACACATACATCATCTCACACACACTGAGGTGGATTTGAAGAATCTAGCTTTCCAGAAGCAAAGTCCCCACACATTTTGATATGGTGACACACACGAGTACACACTCCATATTCTTATCCAGCCACACCAGGCAACCATTTCTCACCAAACACCTGATACTCAAAGATACTGCCTTCCTTTAAAGAGAATTAGAGATAAATACACAAATATAAACAGTAAAGCTTTGACTCTTTGGCTTGTATGATCCCAAATCATCTTCAATGCCCACAACGCTAAGGCTGGAACCGTGTGTCTAAGTTAATGTATTTATATTGATTGCAATCATGCTGCCAGAATCAGCCATTATTGACTTTTGCTTCTCTTTCACAAGGCATGTGATCATTCACCCACTCTATAATGAGTAAGCATGTATGCAATTCAACCATTATCAGCACATCAGAGCTGTATCAGTTAATTTTCAGTGTATAGTATGGGGAGGGGGGGTATTATTGATATTACTAGCATAATAGCGCTGGCATTTTGATGGAGATAATGTTTATATATGTATTTGTTTATTTTTTGCCATGACATACATAAAGAAAAAATCACAATAGAAAGACAAAATAAAGACTTTACTAGAAATACTGTAACTAAGAATAAATTGCACTTGTTGGTAGCATCATATTTACATACATTTTCTGCATTGTTTTAGCACCCAATTTATTAAAGGAATTCTGCAAATAAGGTAATGGTGCAAAAGCTGTTTTGAATGCAGTTTGCACCGCATATCGCTCTCCCCAACACACACCCACACACACACCGTTTTTTTTTGTACCGTAATCTACACTTATCTAGATAAATCCATTTACAATGCTCTTCTTGTCCATCACTTTCATATTCCATGATTGTTAGAAAATGTACACAAACGTCCTTTTAAACAGAGTACAGCTGTTAAAAAGTTTTCACACTAAAATGCTGCACGCAAAAGTAGCCGATTAGTGAACTTGCTCCTAAGTTTTCCAAATTATTGTAGTCATGCAATGAATAACTTAAGGATGAAATATATACGCATCATGCAGATGACGTGAGACATATCTTCCGGCCTTTTAGTTCCATCAAGGTGATCATACATGGCATCTGATGCATAAAGTTTTCAAACATATGATGCATTTATATTCCTGCAGTGCTCACACACCACAGTAACTTGCAAGCTAGCTCAGCAGCCCACGCTATTACTGAATAAATCAAACCATGATCATGAAATTGGCCTTCACCCTACTGGCCCAATGCATGGCTGTTTCAGTAAGCATGCAGGCACCAAACTGCCCATTCAATGTGCACAAAGCAATAACACTACAAATTACAGTGCAAATGCACTTGAGCGCCTTAGGCATAGAGAGCTTATCTGGGCCTTCTGCAGAAAGGAGTTAAGTTTGCCTGCTGTTAGGAGGAGCCCGGCTACTTTATCTCTCTTATGCATTCGTCTCCCCATGTCGCTTCAACAAGCATCGTTTTAAGATAATTACCGACAGTTAATTCGATATGTGCTTTTGCATGCTCCGCCAGTCTGAGGACCCTTATCTAGCCGTACCGCCAGGGAGAGTGAGGGGGGTGGATTTACGGAGAGACTCCTACTGTGATCTCAACACAGTAAGCTAGATATGTGTATGTGTGCATATACAGTACAAGGGCACCTAAAAAAGTATTTGGACATTTTTGGACATTTCAGTCACATTTAATGTTTGAATGTGGTTGCATTAGATAACAAAATATCAAACCATGTGGCATCTGCAAACAAATGATTCTAGAACTTTTCTCAGAACTAACTCCACTTTTATTTATTTTATTTTTTTTTTAATTTTTTTTTTTTTATTTAATTTTTTTTTAATTTTTATTTTTTTTGACAATAATGTTAATGTTTGACAATCAGAAACTTTCTATAAAATAATGTGAATAATTAACTATAGGAAATTTGGTTGCCTGTTTTATCTATAAAATAACTGCCACTTTGAATGCTTTTTTGTAATATTAATCAAATACTTTTTTTTTTTTTTTTCTCAAGTTTGGCTTAAGAGTCCAAAATATTTTTGATACCACTTTATTTGTTCTTGAACATGCCTGTTAATTTTCACGCTAAGTTTCCAAACTGGATCATGCTAAATTTTTGCAAATTAATGTTTTTTTTTTTTTTTTTCTAAACATAAGTGATGAACTTTACACAGTTAATGAAATTAACTGAATCAACACTGAACTGACCCGAATAATACTTGTCTTTTCAGAGCTGCCTTACAGCAGAGTTTGAATTCCTCATATTTGATGAAGTTTGCATCATTGATTCTGTTATTTTCCTCTTTATTACTGTGAAGCTATTGTATCAAGCACTATATAAATAAAGGTGACTTAAGTTGACGTGACTTAAAGTCATGGCAGTGACAAACATCAAACAAGACATTCTGATGGCAGATTAGTTTCTGTTGCATTGCACAGGCATAGTGAGATATTACTGGTCCATATAGCTATACATTTGTGGGGGGCAGCTGTGGCCTAATGGTTAGGGAGTTGGACTAGTTACCCGAAGGTCGCTGGTTCGAGTCTCGGTGCTGGCAGGAGTTGTAGGTGGGGCGGAGTGAATGAACAGTGCTCTCTTCCACCCTCAGTACCCATGGCTGAAGTGCCCTTGAGCAAGGCACTGAACCCCCAGTTGCTCCCCAGGCACTGGATATAGTGGCCCACTGCTCCGTGTGTGTGTTCATGTTCGGAGCCTGTCCTCCAACAAAAAAAACGACCATATAGGTCGTTTGTGCAAGCTCCTGACCTATTTTTAACGTTTAAACGTTAAGCGGCCCTCTAGCGGGCATAAAAATAATGACAGTATCGCGTTGCGTCTGTCGTCATGAAATGACGTATAACGTCATTACCAATCAAAACGCACGTTTATTTAAATGCAATGTGTGGACTTTTTTACACCGATCTCACAGTAATTCGTACATATTTTACTAGGAGGCTTTATTCGTTCGAATGCCCACACCTAACCCCACCCCCTAAACCTAACCCTCACAAGAAATCATGCTAAATTATGATTTTTTGAGCATATACATTTTACGTGCACGTCCATTCTCGGGGATCAAACCCATGATAGCATGATTGCATATCAAGGTATAACGCAATAATCTACCAAATGAGCTACACGAAACGCAAATCACAGTGCAAATAAAAGAGTAAAAAACATTAATATGAAAACGACCTTTTGCCGATAGGGGCGCAATTGTAGTATACAATCGTATTTCAGGGATTTGGACAAACGACCTATACGAGCATATTAGTTGGAGGACAGGTTTGCACGGTGTGTTCACTTCTCACTGCTGTGTGTTGTGCACTTGGATGGGTTAAATGCAGAGCACCAATTCCGAGTATGGGTTACCATACTTGGCAAATGTCACGACTTTCACTTTCATGTCAAGTTAAATAAATGCATTTTCAATGAGCTTTATGTTCTAGGTAAAGGAATTATAGTCTTCAGCTGTCTAATATAACATATTAGAATTATACAAAGGGGAAAAAAATATATAATTTGTGGGATCTACAAAGTTTATTTTATTTATTTATTTATTGGGGGGGGGGGTAAATGACTGAATTGGAATATCTGATTAAAGATGGAGATGAAATGGCTAGATGAAAATAAATCCAAATTAATGATGAAGAAAATATATATATTATTTACCAGCTTTTCATGCCTTCAGCTAACAGGTGTGAGCATTTGAAATTAGTTGGGTATGGTTTTCTCATCATTTCTTTTTTCTCAGCTGGACAGTGGAAGGGTCTCAACTGAGTAAATCAAACACCTGCTGTTCTGCACCAGAACATTGCAGGGAAAACACACACACATTGTTACACTCTTAAAATGATCACATCCATTCGCACCAATTCAAAGCCAAACAAACTATCTGACAGACAGACAGAGACACACACACACTTGGCTTTGGTAAGGAGCCTTCGGCTCACTATCTTGAGGGATCAAACAGTAAGACCTGGTCTCATTTCTGCAGCACTGGCCAGCTGCCCAGTCACACACACAATGCTGCCAACTCCTCTAATGAAGTCCGGTAATTAAGCGAGACCCTGAGACCCGAGGGTCTGAGTGTGTGGGAATGTATGTGTGTATGAGTTGAATATTTGGACTCAGAAGCCTTCTTTTCCTCCCCTTCTTTTCGAGAAAACGTGCCAACCTGTCCCGGCTCCAAGGCCTATGATATTCCCAGACACTCTGAACTCCAAAACTCCAAGCCATAAAAACCCCACACTTCAAAATCTTCCACTCATCTCCTACCTCTATCCGAAGGCTACTCATACTTTGTCTAAACCTGCAGTGAAATCATTGACTCCATAGGGCCTTTGTCTTCAATCCAGCTTTCACTCAAGCCTGCTTCTTGATTACAGTCAGACTTTACCCTGCAGTCCTCTTGCTCCTCAGCGAGCTGGTACCATGTGATTGCAGAGTGCGTGCGTGTCATATATGATCTGATGCAAGGAGTCTGACTGCAGGGCTGCTGGCGCTGAGCAGAAGCGCGTTTTCTTCAGCATGACTGAGGCTTCGGGGCCTCTTGCTGCTCCGTTCACCTGTAATGAGCCAATGCTAATTATCCTCAAGAGACATGGTGCTAACCTTGGGCCAACCTTGGGACTTTCATTAAACCCCTGCCAAGATTTACCACAGAGGAATTTGTGCGTATTAATGAGACAATAACAGTACATTTGGTTGAGGGGTGCAACTTTAGTGGTTAAATCATATATGAGAGCCCTGCTAACAAACAACTAGTTTGTAATCAAATGTAAAAAGATATAATCAAGTCCATGAGGTGCAACAAAAACCTGACACCGGCCAAGTTATTGTTAATTTGAGCTCATTGCTTGTGGGAAATTAAATGTCTTTCTTAATAAGAGGTGTGAAGATTTTAAATGTCCGACTGGAAAATATACCAAATTTGATGGGACCACTCTCTATAAAGCTATCTCAAAGAAAACATGAAAAAGTCATAATATTCAGCATTAGCTTATTTTATAATATAAAAGAGTACGGAGGACAAATTTACACATTCATACAGAGATATTAAATCTCTGCATACTTCCCCACATCCTCCTCATCTTGGCTTCTAATCAAGGAAATATTGACGAACAGTTGGTAAATGCCTTGAAGGTCACTGAAATGGAGGGACAAAATTATCAGGCATTCAAGATTGTACAAGGCGTAGACTTTATCCAAGTATCTGACACTGGGAGAACACTGCGGTTTTATGAAGACATTCAGTATGCTGAATGTAAAAAATGCACATAAAATTAGCCAAAGCCCGGTATCTACAATTTGCTATTTAATTTAAAAAGCAGTATAAGCTGTAAAACTTTTGAACCCTAAGCCCTAAGAAGTCAACACAATGCAAAACTCTGCACTAATTAGCAAAGCATACAATGTTATTCTCATACAATGCTAAAATTATATGCATTATCTCATTATAATGTGCTAAAGAGAACCAACATGATAAATCAAGGGGGCAAAAAGTCAGACTTTATAAGGAAGAGAGTAAAAAGGGTTTGTTTATTTGAGTTTGTGAGTTTCTGTTTGCTGTGGCTATCAGTCCTTTTGTTATATCGATAATAGCGCCGAGCTTCCACCCTTCTGGCTTGATCCTCAAACAGAGATAATCCAGATTTCCGTTTTCCTGCCCAACCCACTTATTTGTTTGGACTTCCTGTAGCCTTCTTCCCATCCCCAGTGCAATATCACATCAATATATAACCAATTTTCAGCTCCAGGACCAATGCACAATTACTGTGACTGCCCTCATTGAATCTCTGGAGCTCGGATAAGGGAATCCATATTGAGAAGATTTAATCCAAATCAACCCTCTGACCCAAATTCAGCCCACTTACTTGCTTTCAGAGCGTATCACTCTCACCCATTTTTGGATATTTACATCAGTTTCACAATTACTTCCTATAAACTGCATACTTTAAAATGAAATAATATAAGCAGAGGCATTTAGTGTTTTATGTCACATTGCTTCAGAAATCGCTTCATGACGAGGACAGGAAGGTAGAGGGAAACAGTATTTAAATTGGTTATCACAGAACACTTAAGGCAATTATTAGAACTCAGATCATTACATAAATTTCCATATTTTTCATCCTTTAAATATCTGATCGCATCAAGCATGTTGCAGCCCCCTTTTTGTTACGTACTCTTCAACACATCCACACACACTGAGTGCACATCACACATGCACAGTTCATTCCGGAATCATTATGCCAGCTGTCAGTTCAAATAGCAGTACAATGTTTCATCTGACCGTAATCTGTGAGACTTGTGCAAAGGAAATTGGGTGGTTCAGACCGAATCGCATAAATACAATTTATCTGAGTTCCATTACAGAAAGTGTTTTTGCGTGTAGTTTTAGATAACAGAAATATAAACGTTTCTGAATTCATTTCAAACCCACTAGAAGGTTTTTATGTCTGTTTCTTTGTCTCTCATCCTCTATTTCTCTGGTAAATTAAAGGGCACTAAATGCTGATCTGATGAATTGGACTCTTGGAGAGAATCTGTTCCCATCTGGACTAACCATTGCTGAGGTGGCTAAAAATACACATCTGTTTATTCCAGCCATAAATTCACAGTCTCTCTCTCACACACACTGAACACTTAAATGCCCCACATTAAACACAGATGTGTTTATTATTTTCCCTATATATTTTAAAGACATCTCATTAGGTGTTGTAAGTGAGGTTGTGAAGTTTGGGCAATCTCTCTGGAGATGAACCATAATCTGTTAATGCAGGATGACAACTGGGGATTATTGTTATTCATCTCCAGCCTATTTCTAAAGCAAAGAAACAAACAAATATGCATAATGCTTTTCATTCTTGAGCTCAAGGAGTCTGTAAGAGTGACAATATGGGGATGAATAATGTTCGACATTAATGACTGGATGCATGTGTCATTACTGAGATTCAGTTATTTGGAACAGTCTGATTCAATGAACCTGTTTAAAGAAATTAATTTGATTCATGATTCAGCTCATTGTTTAATTGAGAACCTAAATGTCATTTACATTTACAATAAACAATACTAAAATTCAGATTTTTTTTTTTTTTTGTTGTGAATAAAACAAAAAATATTGGAGTATATAAACATATGAAAATTATGTTTTAAAAGAAAATACCATCTCAATCATTCTACTAAAAACATTTACACTTAGTTCACTGTAACTTGTTGTTTATATGTAATTTCGGAATTGACTAAGCAATTTCAGAAACTGACTAGCACATTTTACATTAAAATTGTTTTAAAGTAAATCCTACTCTCTCTCTCTCTCGCTCTCTCTCTCTCTTTTGCTCAGCATGTAACATCACTCTATTAGTCAAATTCTTGGTTAATTCCAAATGACTCATTACAAGTCAGAGATGTCTGAAAGACATTGTTCTCAGTACTCAGTAAGTGAGTTGTTGACTCAAGAATCACTTGGAGCAATTCAGTCCAATTAATGAATAAACGTAACATTACATAATCATCAACAACAAATAACATTTTATACAAACATCCTCAACAAATTAGTGAACACTGTAAGTCCAGGGCACTGTCAAGTACAGGAGCTTGAACCAGTGGCAAACCTCCTCATTGTTTTCTAAATACTTCCTAAAGGCTTTCACTTTGTGCTTTTACTGCAAAATAAAATGCAATAATCAGCAATGCTCAACATGTGCAAAGAACAATAAGGCAACGGTTATATGAGCCATGATAGAAAACCGTGGCTTTAAAAGAGACTTTCCATAATTGTCTATGATTTTAGCCTGACTTTTTGGATAGTGGTAAGCATACAGCTAAATAAACATCCCGCCACAACTAACTCAGTCTGGACCAAAACACTGTTTAAGCAGTTTGGGATAATTGGGTAGTTTTGAGATAAAAACTTCTATATAGTCTTCACTCTTTTCTTAACCCTCAGATTTATAATTTAGTTAAATTTTATGTTAATGAATAATATGTGACCTCTCAACCTCAACATATTATAATTAAGATAATCAGTGAAGTCGACTGCCTGACTACAAATGAATAATTTCCCCATTCCACAGCCTTTGCGTTCTTTTCTTGCCATTTTCTTTTCTACCTCTGTTTCATTCTGTTTGATTCTGCCGGTGACATATTCTCTCCCTACCTGCTGCAGGCAGTAATTTCTTCCACAGGGCTGAATGGATGTTGCATTGTCAGAGGAGATAAGACCTAAACACACATGCACGCACACACACACACACACACACACACACACACACACACACACACACACACACACACACACACTTCTCTTTCTCTCTCCCTCTCTCTCTTAGCACACATAGATCCTAGTGGAAGCACAGCACAATCGTCCAGAATTTAATTAGCCCAACTAATGTCATTTCAAACTCAATGCATTTCTAATCCTCCACAATTACCAAAGACATCAGCGCACTCATTCTGCCTCACCACTGAGCCATATTATCTAGCCAACTGAGAGGCATGATTTCTGTGAAAAGTATAATTCTGATCGCACTGTAGTCTAGAATTGAACTTTGCCATCAAATTTAATGTCAGAATACATGAACTTCTCATTTAAAAGCTCGTCGGTGGTGTCTTCACAAATTACAGTTTTCAATCTCGCAATTTTATGTTTTAATTATGCTTTAAATTGATGCCCAATCTTCTCCTGAGTTACAGGCATGAGAGATTATCGAGTGATGATTTCATAGACTTCGCTTTGCTAGACTGTCCTTGGTGAGTTAATTGTCTCTAAATTTCAGTCCAAGAACCAGATCATAGTTGGCAAAGAGGGAGATGATTTGGATACGCCGTTATATAGCTCAAGAGGTGAAATCATTCAGGCACGCTGTCATGACTAAATAGTTTTTGATTCATAAACATCTGGCCATTTGGCTAGCGGTGTTTTGAAAAAGGTGGTCTGCAAGTGGTTGTTAGCTGTTTTGGCTCTAGTACAACCCTTTGGGTGGTCGCCACTAATATTCGGTCTTTTCGAGTCTTCTGCAACAAAGATGTTGCACATCCTGGAATTTTGGCCATATTGGCTTTAAGGGCAGCCATGTGGGTACGCTGCCCATGGGATGTGGCCATTTTGGCTCCAGGGTAGCCCTGTGGGTATATTCTCCTGAGAGCCAGCCATGTTGGTTTCAGAGCCAGTCTTTTCAGGCAAGTTGCAGCGTGTGTCCTGTCACAGGAAGCAGCCTGTGGGAATTTTTATATGGCAGGCTACAGATGACCAGTGTGGGTAGAAAGCCTTCTGGAGGCCTGGACAGGACTCTGTGTGTACATATGTTCAAGCAAATATGTCCCAGAGCAATTTAGACAGCACAAAATTCAGTATGTTTCTACACACTTATACGCAGTTATCTTTCATCAGCAAAGTGCCAAATCAAAATGTCATCTATTGTTTTCTTATGTGCTGCAAAAGTTCTGCAGAACACCAAATAATCACCGGACAGAGATTAACGGACCAAACATTTACAAACAGATGTTCTTTAATCAAAATACAGAGTCATCTGAGGAACAAATAAGAAAGTGGAAGTGAAAGTTTCTTACTTTTAGCATTTTTAACTTTTTATCTTGGTACACACTAATAATCAGTAGAATGTGTTCAATGGCAGCTTCCTACTGGCAGATTTTATTCCCTGGCGTGTCTCTTTTGGTGATGGCACAGGATAGAGTCAGTCTGGTCTTGCTGTTCCCCATTACTGTATTGCCATTCCTCTTGGACTCCTTGATGAAGATAACATGCCAAGGTCTTTCCAAATCAATTATTTCTCAGTGAAAAGATTAAACTTCAGTTAATGCCTAAGAGAGACTGTTAATGGATGCTTTATCTTTTTTTTTATTATTATTATAATTATACACTTGTACCTTTTTGCATTGAGAGGGCATCACAAAAGACTGCAATAATTTGGGAAAAAAGAACTTATATCCTTCTAATTCTAACCTTATGTCCATAATATCAGAAAGCATATGAAATCTAGCTGTTTATTCTTGGGGAAAGGCTTATTGATTTATAGGAGGGGAAATATTTTGTTCTGTACCACAGAAAGTATTATACACCTGAACGCTCACCCTGATTTAAACAGCTGCTGGTATGTTTTTGAATATGAATTATCATTGGCCTGGGGTTATACAACTTAATTTTAGATGACAATTGATCTATACTAGAATTAACTGACCTTCTGATCAAGAAAACAAGTGAAATACAGCTGGTTATTCTTGGGGAAATGGCTAATTTATTTTCAGTGTGGACACATATTTTGTTCTGAACCACAGACCTAAAATACTATACACCTGAAAGCTCACCCTGACTCAAACAGCCGCTGGTAGAGTTTGTTTTTGAATATGAATTATTATTGGCCTGAGGTTATACAACTTAATTTCAGTCGGATGATGACTGAACAAGACTTGAATTAACTGACCTTTTTAGAGGACAAAGATAGCAGTCAAATAAGATTTATCTGAATAGTCAATAGTATTCAAGCAGGGGTGTGGCTACATAAGGGAAGTATTCTAACAGTTTAAAAATAATGAGAACATAAAACCAAAATGCTTATACAATAGTCATAGCTTGAATACGTGAAATGCAATGTTCTTAAATGGATAGTTCATTCATTTATAAAAAAAAAAAGAAAAAAAAAAGTCAATTTTCTCACCCTCAAGTTGCTTCAAACCTGTATGACTTTTAATTTGAAGAAAACTGGGATCCAAACCCATTTTATACATTCTAAAAAATACTGGGTTGTTTCAACCCAACTTTGGGTCAAATATGGACTAACCTAAATATTTGGTTACATTTTTTTTATTACATTTTTAACCCAAAAGTTGGGTTAATCCATATTTCACCCAAAGTTGGGTTGAAACATCCCAGCATTTTTTAGAGTGTAGACAAATTATGAGTGAGGGTGAGTAAATAATTTGTGATGTCTAGCCTCATCACAATACATGATTGAATGATCAGTTAAATACAGGTGTACAGTGTAGAGTGACTCATTCTCATTGAACTCTATTACCATTAAGACACCACCAAGACCATTAAAGCCCTTGAAATGGAGCCTAGTTCAATTTTACATATAAACAACATTTCTGAACTAAAACCGCAGTGACAATATTAACATTTGGAATTCAGTTCTTAATCACATCAGTCTCCCCTCGGCCCAGACTCATTAAGGGCCCAGCACCTCAATTTGAATGCATTGCAGAGACTGTGCCCTGGTCACGTCACAGATCACACAAGTTCCTTTAAAAGCATGCTAATGTACTTCACTCCACATGTACTCATCTGCTTATTAATATATATATATATATATATATATATATATATATATATATATATATATATATATATATATATATATATATAATAGAGATATGCCATTCTCTGAACATTATGCAAATCAAGCCCAGCTCCAGATTAGATTTGAAGCCTCATGATTTAGTCTGAAATATATTTCTGTACATATTAACCATCCACCTAAGGCAAAACACTGCCATTCTCTGCTAGTTTAACCTAATTACCCTACAAACATTAAAACCACATTTCGGGTATCTTGGGGGGAAATGCGTGATATTCTACAGGGATTTATGACCTGTGAAATCTTCTTATTAAAGGTTGGGGTTTCAGAGTTTTTTTTTTTTTTTTTCTCTCAGTTCTTACAATCTGACTGTCTTAAAATATTAGAAAAATAAATCAAGATACATGTAAAAACTAAAAATATGTTCAAAATTTGAGTTGAGGCAAAACTAATTGTTGTTTTTATTATTTTTAATACATAAGTACAAGAAATTATATATATATATATATATATATATATATATATATATATATATATATATATATATATATATATATATATATATATTATACATTTGACTTATTTTAGCTAATAGCAATAAATGCAGCCCCTATTTTAAGCAAAGCCCCTCAGTTCTTTTTTTGTTTCTTGCTTTGTCACAATTAGCTTTCCCAAAATGACTCTGAAGTTTATGTTCCCTGAAATTCACAATTAGAGCAGCAGAGTAATTTCAGGGTCTTTTTTTAGTCTCTAAATAATCATCCATACGCTGTTTTGCATAACTGAGTGTTTGAGTTGTGTGCTTGCCTCGCAGTCAATCCAGCTTGCCTTTTTTTTTTCTTTTTTTTTTTTTACACGCAGAATGTTCGGCTGGTTGCCTTGGCAACAGGAATACAGAGTTTTGTGGCCCTCTTTGCTAACGTGTTGCCCCCGGCACTCCCTCTTAACGCTCAGTCACTTCCCATCATGCTCCTTGTTTTTGAGGTTTGCTTTGAAAAGCCATCCTGATCACAGGAGCCCACACAGACCTACAGCAAACTACATGTACTGAAAAATCGAATTAGTTCCATTCAGAATGATGGGATATTTTGGCATTTTCTCTAAAGCTAAAACTGTAGACTTTTTGAAGAAAATATGGAAACATACTTATTGAGAAATTAATTATTCTGATCAGGGATCAGCTGCCGTTCAAATCTGTCCAGTCTTGGACAGCCATCCCAAAGGATACAAAGTATCCACATTATATGTGTCCAGAGTCCAGCAAGAAGCCCCTACATGAATGTGCAATATGAATATTTAAACACATTCTTACTGATTAAACTGCTCTGCATTTTGAAGCTCTAAAATGAAATAATCACCATTGAGGGATCTTATTTCCCTCAGCTTAAAACTGTGTTCAGAATGGGAAAAACAGTTATATAGCTTAAATTAAACTTTGCTATTCCCTATGATCCACATTAATATTCCAGAGAATTCAGAAATTCATAGATTTCACATTATAGCCTCCCCAAAACTCTTATACAGTCCATATTTCTCTCCCACCTCTCTGCTACATTTTCTTGTCATACATGAATTCAGACATACAGATCTTTATAGACATCACCATTGTGTTGAGCTGTCAGTTCTGGCAGTAACTCGGCAGACATGTTCCAGTCCAGATCTATCATCTGGCTAGCCTTCAAACCCTCATCCATCAGCACGCTCAGGCTCCCGCAGACCCCTGCCTGATCCCATCATATCAAACTTCAGGGAGCTGTTCTGTAAGTGAGAGATTCAGGGTTAGAGCTGACAATAAGTGAGTGCTATGTCCAGTGTTTTAATGGTTGTACTGATATGTTGTTGATGACCCTGGGGTGATTTTGGATACAGCTGGGACAAGCAGATCTTTAAATACTTAGAATGGCTCTCTGATACTTTGTGTGTGCTTGTGTGTTTGTGTGACACATACCTAACCTTCTGTTTCTGTTACTTAAAGATTTTTGAGTATTTTAAAATCAATCATGAAACCTTTAATCAAATCAAGGTTGTCTGCAATACTTGGCAAAACAACTGCTATCATATATAGATCTTGCTTGCAAAAATAAAATTATTATAGCTGCAAGCAGTGATTATCGGGGTTCAAGAGCTTTAAGAAATTTAAGCACATGGTAACACTTTATTTTAAGGACCAATTCTCATTATTAACTAGCATGCATATTACTAGCATATTGGCTGTTTATTTATACTTATAATGCACATATTAATGTCTTATTCTACATGACCATATTTTAGATTCCTTAATCCTACTCAACTTAACAACTACCTTACTGACTATTAATAAGCAGTAAATAAGGAGTTTATTGAGGGAAAACTCTTAATTAATAGTCAACATGTTTTGCCTATTCTAATGTGTTGACAAGCACATATTAAAAAAGACGTTACGTATTATTTAGCAAGCCTGTAACCACCTAAATCAATGATAAAAAAAAAAAATAAAAAAAAAATAAATAAAATAAAAATGAATCCAGGTAATTTATCAAGGTAACCATATAAATATGATGATTTGTAATGTCTATGACTGTTACAACGCCAGGTCAGATTGAATTGTTTGCATGGTCAGATTTGAGGAGTTTGCAAAAGTAGGTTTTTTAAATAACATAAATTTTATTAACAGCAGTAGTTCTACAGGCAAAGTTGTTCAGAAAGAAGAGATTGATCGTACGATGTGAAGATCTAGTGTATGCATTAATATATATTAAATATATTAATGCATACAGTATAACAGTTAAAAAGGCTTCAAAACTCTATATTTCTATATATATATATATATATATATATATATATATATATATATATATATATATATATATATATAATATAAATTCTGCAATTTGAGGTAATTTACCATAGAAATATAGAGTTTTGAAGCCTTTTTAACAGTTATACCACCACCTGTTAATGCTTGTTTAGAATCACCTGTCACATGTGCTCACCTAGTATTGTGAATGTTTGAGGTTATTTTATTTTTTACTTTATAGGCTTTTGAGTATATTTGGACAGGCCCCTTTTCTAAATGACCCCGTTATAGCTACACTCTCAGAAGAAAAGGTACAGAAGCTGTCACTGGGGCGGTACCTTTTCAAAAGGCACACTTTTGTACCTAAACAGTCCATATCGGTACCTTAAAGATACATATAAGTATCTAAAGTGTAAATATATTAGTACCTAAAAGGTTCAAAAATGTGCCTTTTGAAAAGATACTGCCCCAGTGACAGCTTTTGTACCTGTTTTCTAAAATTGCACCAAAAGGAAAGGTCCATTTTTTTTTTATTGATAATTATTGACCTAGACAGTCCTGAGAACTGCAGTTTTTTTTTTAATTTATTTATGTATTATTATTATTATTATTTATTTATTATTTCTATTTATTTTATTTTTTCCAGATTGAGCGAAAAACCTGGGACTAGTTCACAAAAGTAGTTTTTTTACATTTGATTGACAGCAGGGGTCCTAGAGGCAAAGTTGTTCGGAATAGGTCTATCATATGATATGTGTAAAAAAAAAATCATGCAATATACAATCATTAAAATGCGACATCGTCTCACAGTGGACGATTTCTTTCAAATTTCTCACAGACCTTTAGGGCCATGAGTCAAACAGGCCCACTAAGTTTCATTCAGATCGACCTCCGTTAACCTTGTCTAATACATGCTTAAACTTCCATGTTTTTGTTTTTTTTGAGATACGCAAATGTCCTTATAGACACTTGTAGCACTTTGGACCAAGACACTGCATAGCAAATTTCATGTAGATCGGACAAATAGTTGCATAGTTATAGCCATGTTTATGTTATAGTGCCACCAAGAGGCCATGCTCTGTGATTTTTTTTTTTTTCATGTGACTTCAGATTGAATTATTACATAAGTGTTCTGAGTTTGGCTAAGATATCTCATTCCATTCAAAAATTCTAGCCATTTTAGTAAAAGGGGCCCTGCCCCTTTTGAATGTTTCGTCGTCCCTTTGCGACGGAGAACTTTATTTATTTATTTATTTATTTATTTATTTATTTTGATAATTGTTGATATTAACTCTCAAGAGAATCTTTCTGCATTGGTTTGGTTCCGACTGGGTGAAAAACCTTGGACTAGTTCACAAAAGTAGGTTTTTCAAAAAATCCAAAACACTTTAAAATTTTGCCACAATCAAATCCGACAAGCATTTTGTCTGACATGAGCCAAGGATTCCAATGTTATAAGACGCTTGAGCCTGCGACTATCGGTTTAGGAGTTATGAGTGATTTCATACTTTTGATCGATGTTGCGCCCCAGTAAGGCTGATTGGAGCGATCCTTGGTGACGTTGTATATGGTGTGAGTACTACCATCCCTCCAAGTTTCAATTCAATTCAAGTTTATTTGTATAGAGCTTTTTACGATACAAATTGTTGCAAAGCGACTTTATAGAAAATGTAATTTCTACAACATTTAGTAGTAGCTTATCAGTAGTTTCAAGTCTCCATGACTTACGGTTTGGTCTGCTCTATCAGTTTTATGTGGAGATTGTTGATCCTTGGCCATTCTAACAATTACAGTAAGGTTTCACCGCTATGCACTTGAACCCCTAAAAAGAAAAATTTACTGAATTCGGAATAGCTGTCTAGTCAGAATAAACAGATAATTTTATACATGGATTTTTATTTATTTATTTATTTATTTATTTATATATATTTTTTTGCAGCCAAATGGTGTAGTTACATCATCTACTATCAGGGGCTAACTGGACAATGCTAACCAGCTAAACCTTGACCCCTTAAAGCACATCCAAATAAATTATAGGTCTGTGAGTAATTTTTAAGATAACTTTTAAGTACCTCTGTGCGCATTATAGTGTTTGTGAAGAGGCCAGATTACAGCACAGCAATGAAGATGAAGACATAATGGAACCAGAAAAAGTATCCAAGCAAGTAGTAAATAAATTAATTCATATTTAAGTAAAAATAATTCCTGTATTAAGGCCTAACTAAATACTCCATTCTTTTTTATGCCATTTTATTCTTTAACTTGGTCTTTGGACTTTTAAATATTCATTTAAAAACTGATAAGAGCTTCAATTAAGAAACACGTGTTCTAATAAAAATCTTGAAAGAGTCAAACCTTATCAGAGAGAGAGAGAGATTAGCCTTCTAATACTTAGATTTCCAGTTTTCAAAATAATTTAGACTCCAGCATAAGGACCTGGCACTCCATTTTTTGAAAAAGCTGGGCCAAGACCTCAGCTGGTCTTTAACTGTATTCTTTGAGCCTCAGGGCTCTTAATCGGTTGTTATAGATTTTTACACTTTTAATTAAAATGTTTAAGAGCTTGGCTTTGAGACCTAAAGTTAATGAACTGAGTTGCTGGAGGTCTGCGCAATATGAAAAGAACTGACTGAGCGAGTAGTAAATTAACCACTGCTACCTATAAAGACTAGATTTAAATCTACAGCATTGTCTTCTAGAACATAATTCCAACATGATGATCATTCAGCTTGGCGGCTTTTAGTCAAAACACACCCTTGTTGTCTCTTTCTCTTCTGTCCTATCTGTGAAAAATGTACTGTGTCAGCTGTGTGGTTTAAAGCAACAGGGTGGTTGTGTAATATGCCCACGTGCCATGTTAAAAAGAATGCACCATACATTTTAATCAGCTCTTAATAGTAACAACACCATACATCATTTCATTCTGGAAAGAGACCTTGCTCAAGTGAGCCATTGATTAGGATGCTAAGCTCTTGCGTAGAGCTGAGTGTTTGTCCTTGAGTTAAAAAGTCAGTTGCTGGGCCTGATAATGCCACTCAATATTATTAAACACTACCTGCCATTCCATTCCCAGCTGCCCCTTGCTCCAAGCAGGAATATACCTAGTAGCAGGGAAACTGTGTGTGTTCTTTGGCACTCTGTAGACATTACATAGGTCACAATCCTGGTTTTGGCCTCCTTAATGGTTTTATTCACCTTCTGTTGTCATTATCGCTAAACCACAGGCATATTTGGCTTGTTTGACATTTCAGATGAACTCTGGCATCCGATCTGAAAATGCTGACTCATGATTTTACAGCTCCACGCAGAGGTTGGCGTCATGCCTGGCAACGAGCTGTCAGAATGGTAAGTGACCGTTCTTAAGATTTCTCTCTTTGGGAGATGCTGCATGAATACAAAGAGGGAGCTATCATGCTCTCTGCAAGGGCTGAGCTCAGCAGAAAAGGTGGCATTCGTGTACTTGCTAGATTTATCGTAGAACACCAACAGCATGAACATTTAAAGCTGAAGTGTGTAATGCCCGCGCCACTAGTGTCATCAAATGGAATTGCAAAAATAATAAGTGCTTCAAACAGGTTTCATAAACACTACTCAGTGTCCAGAGTTGTGCACTATTCAAAATTGAACTGAGCATTTCTTTAAAATTACAATTAGGGATGCATGTAATTAACTGGTAATGTTTAACGATTTTTGACTTATACTTATCAACAGTTAAACAGAAATTATAGTACTTAAAAAAATAAAAAAAAATAAATAAAACCATATATAATATATAATATATATAAAACCATATACACAATGCAGATAAATTCACCTCTTCAGTGCTTAAGCCTGTTCTGTATTTTGACAGAGTTCAGTGATTTTCAAGAGTGAAAACTGCACTCTACAACTGAAAGATTTAGGCAGCATCAACCAACATTTCAGCTTCATTCCATAGACACAGAACAATCATTTATGGGATTCACTCCCAATTATATGCCAAATTCTTGTCTGGGTCCATGTATGTATGTATGTATGTATGTATGTATGACGTACGTACGTACGTATTTATTTATTTATTTATTTATTTATTTATTTATTTATTTATTTATTTATTTATTTATTTATTTATTTTCATTTAAGTGAAATATATTTTGTGTAAGCTTTTTTTTCTATCTGTTTTTCTCTGTTCACAGCAGCGCTGCAAGTGTGTGATGGGACAATGTGTGAATCGTCATGTTCCTCATGTTATGCTGCTATTTGCACATGAACAAATAAAAAAAGAAAAAAAAGAAAGAAAAACATTAATATATACAAAAAATAATAACAATAATTTGTTGGTATTTTAATGGGTCATAGGCAGACACATTCTAATTTAATTTCATTCTTATTAATTATTATAATCTTGTCAGTTGATGTGCATCGACAATCTCAGGAAAGAAAATAAATAAAGTGAGCATTCCCAAATACAAGTCAACTTTCATGATTTTTTTTTTTTTTAAATCAATTTAAATTAGGACAGAACTGCAATTTGAATGTAAGGAAGAAAAAAGATTAAAATAAATAAAATAAAGTCTACCTAAAGATAATTCTAAAAGTTTTTGTAAAGATGATGGCTTCAGAAAGCCTTGTTTTAAAAAAATTAAAATAAAAAAGCCTTTAAATCTTAAAATGTATAATCATACATATTTATTTGAATTGCAGTTCAGTAAATTCACAGAGCCTTGTTTGAAAGTTAAAAATTAAAGAAGCATTTAAGTCTGAAAATGAAACCATACTGTAGTTATTGAAATATATATCTATATAATCTTAAATGTAATAAATATAATTTATAATACCCAGTATGTGCATTTTAAATATATCCGTTATTAATACAGTTTGATTGTTAAAATTAATAAATAAACTTTTGTGAACAAGGGTAGAGGAACACAATTTCACATAGTGCATCATTGTGACAAATTACTTTTAGTTGCAGTTCAGTAAGTTTCTCTTCCTGTCATTTGATAAGAGAAATTTTAACATCAAGCCTTAAATATGTCTTACAAAGACTGGACACATAACTCACTGGGATCTCTTCCTCACAGAGGAAGCAGAAAAAAAAAAACCTACCTATAGCAAAACATCTTGTAGAACGTTAATGGGATTTCTTCTTTTTGGTATCAAAAGCCTTGTTTTACACTGACAAATGCTATTTGCATAGGAAAGTGTGTGATTAATGAAGTTTTTCCTGTGTCTGTCACGGCTCCCTTGGCGCTCCATAAAATTGATGGGGGAAAAACCTGTTCTGACAAAGAGGCATTCACTGCAGCCTTACGTTCCAAGGAAAATATCAAAAGTAGCCGTTTAAGGCATGTTTACGCTTCCGGAGCGTGTTTTGATTAGTAGGCACAAAGTTATGGCCATAAGTTATGTCAGCGGCGTCAGCTTACATGAGTGAATAACACACGTGGGGTCCCCAAGCAGATGAAAAAGATATCCTTTACAAAAATCGCAACCTCTAATTAAAAACCCCCAGCTGGGTTCCATTCAAAGAACATGGGTGCTCGTCTAGGCTTGTTTGAGGGGGGAAGAGAGAAAGAGAGGGAAAGACAGAAAGTGCTGTGCAGCATATTGTGCGAACAGTCTATAAAGGGAATCGCTGACGCCGGTACAAACTGAGGGAAGCTTAGGTATGACCCCGGCCCCACTAGCGCTGTATTATGAGGGAGGCATGTGGGGAGGATATAGGACAGGTGGCTGCTGGACATAATTCACAGTGTCATACACCGGATTGCTGAAATCATCACCGCTGTTATGAGCTCTGCACTTTTATCCTCTCTGGCGATGTCTGGACAGCCAGAGGGTTGAGTCTCAAATGTCACAGTTTAGCAGCTCCCAATTCCTGAGCCAAATTGAGCCTCAAACCAAGCTCAAATCTTACCAACCACTTCTTGAGCCATCCGCAAATTGTGTCAGGAACACCTAGAAAAACAGACATGCACGACAGATGTCGGGAATGTCCGGCTCACTTCCTGTCGATATGCGATTAACATTCTCTTGCTCAAATTTTTATGCTAATGTGACCCTTTTGCTGGTCTTTCCTAGCCAAACATCACCCTGGGACGTGGTGTGTCAGAGCAGCTCTGTTAGTGCGGATCAAAACACAAAAACACAATGGAATTGATTTGTATTTGCAAGCCCACTGGCCCGGAGGGCTTTTTGTGACTTTTCTGGCTTCGTCCAATTGAGCTGCTGTTTGTTATGTACATGTAAACATGAGCACTCTCTGTCTGCATTTCAAATATGGATAAATATTTGCGTTTGATAACATTTGGACAGCATGTTTCGGTATTCAAATCACCCAGTTGTGGTCGAATACAAACAATAATTCCCATTCTCACAAACTCACACACACCTCACGTAGAAGTGAGCCAACTAGAGTTAGAGTACACTACTTTGCAGTGGAAAAAGTGGTTGGGTGAGACATGATACCAGAGGAGTAGTTGAAAAGCCCACCATGGTTCTGGCATGGCCCGGTTCCCCCCGGTGCCCCCCCCCTACAGCCCCCAGTCAATTCATGAGGTTCTCTGAAAGGCCACAAGGGGGGCTTCTCAAGGCCAGCTCCAGCCTCCCGCAAAAGGCCACTCTGCTGACATTTCGCACTCGCTCAAGTGATTCATGGCAAAAGCAGCAGTTGGCCTTGTAGTGGAACCCAGCTGATATTTCATTTTTTCATAAAGGTGAGGCATTACGAAGATTTTTTCCCCCTTCTTTCCATCGCTCATTGTGCCAACCTAGAAGCTGTTTGTTCTCTTGTTTTCGGGGAGGTACAGTGGAGGGTAGCAGCCGCTTTGGCATTCTCCATAAATACCTCAACAGATTTTGATATTTCATCAGGACTTCAGCCGCATATGACATTTCAGCTCTCATCCAATATTGGCGGATTGTGACCACCCTGGCGTTATTCAGATGGACCATTTCCTCTTTGACTTTTTCATCTGAGCAGTTATTTAGGACATCTGCAAATGAGAGGAAGGTATAGAACATGTGAATGCTTTGATTAATGCACATTTCCTGAGAGAAATGCCATCCTGTAGGATTTCAATAATCCAGTTAGTGTTTTTCCACAGACCCAGCTTTTAATATGTTGTGTCAATACCTCTTTGTGAACCTCTCCACGTGACTCTCGATTTCAACCAAACACGCTAGTGTCGATGCAAATGTAGCTGCTGCTTATCCTCTTTCCAGGACATTTGTCAGCGAAGGATCCAGACCACTAGCCTCATTCGCTCCCATTCTTGCTGTTATCAATCTAATGACATGGTATTCATTCTGAGCAAACAATCCTACAGTTTTTCCCCCCCTCCTCGCTCGCATCGGGTGCTTGGCATAAGATCAGTGCATAGTCAATAAGCTGGAGGAAAGATGCAGTCATGACGACCTTCAGGTCGTAAAGGATGGGGGATGCGTGAGCACATGCTCATGTTGTCTTTACACTGTCAACATGTGTCAGTGGATAGAATGGTGGATGACTTCATGGGAAGAACAGACAGAATATGTCTCTTTCTCCAACTATGGACACTTTTAAGAAAATAAACTAGTAAAAAAACACACTAGTATTTTTTTTTTTTTTCACTAACAGTGACCAACGATGATTTATATATATATATATCAATGCTATATATAAACAATGCTTTAGCATATTGTTCATTAGCATTCTTTCTGTGGCGGATTTTATTCATGAAGTACAATATAAACTTTATCGAAGGCAAACTGTGAAGTTAAAATTGGTGGTCTTGATATTAATGATGCCACCTAAATGCCCATAATCCCATAAATGCACATAAATTATGCCACATATATAAATCATGTCAAACAAGGTTTAAACAATAACATCTAGTACAGTACATGAAGTGCATTTAAAAAGCAGTAAAACAAAGGTGGCATTTAATATATATATATATATAGTCTATTAGCTAAAATCAAACCTTCCATAACTGAAAAAACACCTATATACAACACCTACGTTTATGGGAAATAATAAATTCAGCCCATGTATGAGGCTAAATATAGTTTAGAGCTGCTTTGAGCACTCTGTAATTGTGTGTGTGTGTGTGTGTGTGTGTGTGTGTGTGTGTGTGTGTGTGTGTGTGTGTGTGTGTGTGTGTGTGTGTGTGTGTGTGTGTGTGTGTGTGTGTGTGTGTGTGTGATCATAAGCATTTCAGACACTTCCTTCCAACGTTACATTTACTGTGACCAATTATGCCACATCCTTTGCAGATACGATGGGATTTGCAAATGCCAGGGTGATTGACAGAGGTATGCCATGGAACATTCTAACACAGATCCTTTTAACGGAATTCTTCCAAATAATCTGCCAGTCTTCAAGAAAATCCATAGGACTGTTTTAAAATGGGGTTCATTTGAGCAAGTCTGTGGGTTTAAGCTGGTGTGCTAGCTAATCTCCAGGCAGTTGTCAGTGGCTGCCCCGTTACGGGCTGACGTTGAGTACAGAACAGATCAGGAGTGGAGCATTTACACAAAATCCTGCTTTACAAAGGGCACACAGCGAGGGAGAGGCCCAAAGTAGCTTTTGCTTGGATTGAATTTCCACGCAACACATTCTCGCGAAAAGCTGCACCCTGCATTCTCCACAGAACACAAAATGAGAGTAAACAACAAAAAAAGGTTCAATATGCCACACAAAGAACACCACAGACTACAGAAATGTTAACACAATAAGCCACTGTAACCAAACATTTTACTAACACAATACCTGACAGCACACTGCTCTATTACTCACTGAATTAGTTTATTGTGAGGAGTTTATTTATTTATTTGTACGTACTGGTAGGGGACTAATTAGGCTGTCCATTGGAGTAAAAGAGGCTGGGTTGGTGGTGGGTGGGTGGATGGCATTTCAAGTTCAAAATCCCTAAACAACCTATGAAAACTTTGAAGTACTATTTAGGGGAACCAAAAAGGATGCCTCTTTTAGAATAAAGTCAGAAAAACAAAGTTGCTTTAAAACAAACCCACTAAGTTCACTAAATTCCTAAAGCTAACACTTCTGCCATTCTTTCAACACCTCCTGTGAGGATTTTCAAGATTTGCAAGAAATAAGACACTAGACACTAGAGTAGATACTCTGCCCTTTACCAATGCTCCCATTCTCTGTGTTTTTAAGGGTGTAGGCAGTGTTAGATTCAAATCACACACATTGCTTTGATTTTGGCTTTTTCATAGTCCTATTTCACCATAAAATTGGAGCTGGGTCACTGGCATGCTTCTAGGCAAACAGCTTCTTCACCCTCCCATAGAGGTCAGTTTTATGTTCTTCATACTGTATTATTGACTGTTGACTGCTGCTCCAACTGAATCCTGTAGTTCATTCAATGTGATCAAATGGCATCTATTAAGGGTTTGGATGGTTGAAGCATCTACAGTACCTCCTGATATTTGAACTGACAATTCCCACTTAGAAAGTGTTTTGTACCTTTTTCCTTAATTTGGAAGGTTTTTTTTTTTTCTGTTTTTTTTTTTTTTTTTTTTTATCTCTAGCCGCCTTTAGCTCTTTGGCTACCCTTCAAATTCACAACCTGAATAATGATCTCTTAACTATGTTGTTTATATTTTAATGATTAAGAAGTCAATTGTAAGGCAAATGCATCCTCATTACTGCAGTCGTTTTTGCAAATTCTGCTCATATTCAGGGATGCAGCTTGTACAAACAGCACTTTTCAGTCTTTTATTTTTGTAGATTTTCTAACATGGTACCTTGAGATTCATCAACAAAAAAAAACTAACTACATTATATTAGATTTACAACAGCTGCCATTTGTCTTCTTCCTGCATGTTCATAAAACTTCACATACACTACTATACTTGCTTATTTTCTCTCTTAACCCAAAATGAATATATAGCTATACTGCTGCATGTTTCCAAATAAGGATGCATAACCATAAATTGGGATCAAAAATAGATAGTAACACAGATTGATAAACCCAAAATCACATAATTAACTGTTAAAACAGTAAATAAATTGTCACACCCAATACAATGCTCAGTATCACACCAAACACCTGTCACCTTAACTGATACTCACTCTGCTGTCAGTCTCTGGTGTCTGATGCCGGGCCTGGTTATGAAGATGTCATGATGACTCCATGTTGGAGATCAACAGCTCTCTGTTCTCACTCTCACAATGTATGATAGCAAAGCTCAGATTGCTACTATTTTGGCTTAGCACCATATGAAATGATGCCCTGTGTGAAGACTTAAATGTTTAAATGTACATTTTATGAAGTTAAATGATGTTCTGTTTGTGAAGATTACATTATTAGAACACATCCTGTTTAGGAAGAAAAAAAAATGCCTAAAGGGCCCATTAGGTTTTTCTGCAAGAAATCCATTCATACAAAATGACTGCAGAATATGTGATTTAAAAAGAAAGCCATGCGTCATATATTCAATTGAAACGTGACTTAAGTAAATGTGCTGACTGTAGAAGAAAGCAGGTGCTAAAAAGTCTAATTTTGTCTTATTTTAGCCAGATATGTCTTGACATTGAATGGAGATCCTGAAAGTGACACTTTTACAGGCTAAATGTACTCATTTTAGGTCTCTTCAGATGTTGAAATTCTCCGTCTTTCTAAATAATAGATTCTGAGCATCTGTCTGGTGTTCTGAGGCAAGGATTGATCAGCCAGAGAGACAAAAAAAGGGGGGGTGGGGGTGGGGGGGTGTACCGGAAGCTTTCACTATGCCTCACTGTGCTCCCACAGATTCTAACTCTCTTTCTCCATCTTTGTTTCCTCTTTTTTCTCTCTCTTTCTCTCTCTCTCTCTGTTAAGCCTGGAGGGTAGAGGAGGCGACTTATCCTGTCTTTGTGGCAAATTGACAAACAATCTGTATCTAATTACCACCTCGATCCTCTGACATGTATTATAAGCACCACTCATCCTGACAGATAGCGCATAGAAGCACAATGCGTTATGACTTGAGAAATATTGTTTCTGCCAGGAAACTTCAAAGAAGAACTGTCTGATCCTGTTAGAGATGTTTTCTCTATATTAATATGTCTAGGGAAACCTTCAGGTTCATCACAGAGACTAGTTATTATAGCCACAATGTGTTCCGCCTACATACTGTTGTTGAAATTAGCAAAAAATCTCACCCTAGTGCTTCTAGTTAGACCAATTTTAGTCACCATATAGAAATAAAGCGTTCAAATTCACAACAATGCCTCCGAATTTTAGATTCAATCACGTATGAAATATTAGTTGCAACAGAAAATTGCTTGTGCCCCGCTAATGGCTTTTCCTCATCAAAATTCTGCACGGCCTCTCCATGTAACAATGACAAATATCACAGTTCAGATGCATTAACATATCTTCTTCTCATGCTCAAACAGCACTACCCATCACTGGCATAGCCTCTTTTGACTTGCTCCTCAAAGGATTTGTTGCCATGGCAATAGAGACCTCTACCACTTATGGGATGTTTTGGAAATTATGATATTTCACACCACACATTGTATATCTGCCTAACGCGTGTGTTGATGGTAAATTTAAGGCACGCATGCTGAGATATCTCAAGCCGATCACCTGTGCCTCCTGCTAAAGACAAGCTACACTGCCATCTAATGGAGTTAGTGCTGCTGCAGATACTTAAAGCGTGTTTATGTTTGTGAAGCAGGCATCAGGAAGAAGGCAGTTAGAACAAAGCAAAAAAAATCAAAAATCAAATTAAACATCCAAACTGATTTAGAGAAGCTGCTGTCTTCCTAGCTGGTGTGCAGCATAATGCAATATAATGTTAGATAGCATAACCTGAATAGTCAAACACACCTCGCTCTTAAATCTCTCTGCCAACAACCACATGGACGTAGGAGTCTGTGTTAATGAAACAAGGTAATGAGCTGTGCCAGTGCAAATGCTACACTGTGTTGTCCTGGACTTCAACCTTGTGGTTATGGATTCTGCCAAACATGAAAAGCAATCATGCTTGTTAGATGTAGTAAGATCTAATACAGCAGCCTGGCCAGATACATCTTGGGTTATGATATTCAGTTACAACGCTAAAAAATGTAATGATTAGTTTGCCTTGAAATTGAGTATCTGCCAATATGGGCTGTAAGAACAGATAATGTGGTATTGTGACACAGCCAAGGAGAATGTTAGAATCATTCATGCTCGTATTCTGACTGCATCCCACATGACGACACAGAGAGTGATTAATAGAAAACGGAAAGAAATAAAGCACACACTGACTTGCTCACACACTTACACGTTTGCTGTACATTATCTCTGTGGTTATCTCTTGTTGTGCTTCATTCAGCCATACAGTCACACAAAAGTGAAAGTACAGCTTGTTCAATTCTCCAAGTACAGGATGATTAAGATACAGAGTGAGAGGGCTGTAAAGTGATTTTAAAAGGGCTGCCTGTCTTCTGTATTTGTATGGGTGTTAATGCAATGGCCATGACAGACAACACTTTAGATAACATTAGCAAGTAAACCAAGGCATTAAAGGGACTGTTCATCCGCCAACTAATTATTTACTCAAAAAATAAAAAAATAAATAAAAATAATAATATGTTTTGAAGTATGTTTCAACCAAAAGAACACTGGACCCTACTGATGTAAAATATATGTATATGTACTTATATTTACAGAAACACTAAAACATTAATGTACTGAAAGCACCTACAATGTAAATAATTTATGCATAACCAACATTACAGATGTACAAATCTTTAAGAATCATTTATTTAATATATGAATATTTAATTATTTAATTAATTGGTTAAATGTATTTATGATCAATGAGATTGTGTTTTCAATCGCATTTAGTTAAAAGTAGTTGGCTTATTTAATTAGAATAATTAATTAGAATAAGCTGGCACCAGAAGTTAGACAGAACATATATTATGATGAATGTTATTTCAGGTTTGTATATTCATATGTGCATATCCATAAATATTTCAGTCTTAAAATTTCTGTAATTGTTTAACCATTACTTATAATGTACAATTATTTTGTAGACATTAGACTGGTAAATGAACAAAATTGTCATTTTTGGGTGAACTATCCCTTTAAAATTTAAAGCAAAATCTCTGATCTCTATATTTTGCACTCTGCCATCCATATACTAAAGGGCAAAGGATGCAATAATGTTTTATAAAAGCATTAACAAATGCAGTGCCTTTTCCCAAAGTTGGCCCTGCTCCTGACCCTACAGGAGCCGGATGAAACTGTGTATGTGGTGGAGGGATGATGGGTTATACAAGAGGTATTAAACAAGATTACACTGAATGGATGTGTCGATGTTCTGTAAGGCGTGGAGGAGGGGTGAAGATGGCATTTTACTTCTATACTGTAAATCACAGTTAACAAGAAAGAGTAGCAAATCTCCAGAACATACTGTCTATATTAGTAGATACAATTTTGCAGTGGAAGTGTTAGCATTTATTCTGCACTTGACATAATTATTGTGACATACAGTAGTTGTGTTTTCATCAGGCTGATGGAAGAAAACAAAATGTCTAAAACTCAAAATGTTTTCCCCTTCCAGAGACTGGCAGCTGAATACATTACTGACATTTTATATTTTCAAATCTGTCTTGTAGACATCTGTAAGTGGTTATCAAGCCAGTATGGTAAGTAAGGACACTTGTGTTTAAGAGCATCTAGAGAAATCACTGAAAACTGGATGTAAAACATAATTACATATCATTTTATCCTGGCCTTGCTAAAGTCCTTGGCTCTCTGTACCTGTGTATCATTTTCTGTTTTTATTCCCGACATAATGGCTCATTGTTTAAGAGAATGCTGCTAATGTTGTGTTAGAGAATAGAGGCCATACTGAAGCTGAAAAGCCACATCATATGGCCAGCTGTCTGCTCACTTCTACCACTTTGTCCAGAGATAATGAGCCAGTGGTCAATGTCCCAACTCATTCGCATGTCCTCTGTTAGTGCTGATATTTCTTTATTGATTTCGCCAGTATCTTTCTGGAAGATGGGTCGCCCATCATTTGATTTAACAATGTATTTATTCATGTCTGCCGTGACCACACATAAGCAGGACTTGCAGGATAGATTTCAATATGTTTTGTAAAAGAAACAACAAATTGGTAGTTTGGAGAACTTGTAAGCAAATCATCATTCTTTAGTAAATAGGGAACAGAGGCAGGGTGAATGCCTCTTCTTTCACAGTCAGCCACGCATGGCGGAGGTAATCACATTTTCATTTCCAGCCCTAACAGTGTGCCATGCTTTAATGATTTTAATCAAACTCATTCACTCACTCTTTCAATAAACAAATATGAAGAGTCTGTTTTGATTTGCTTTCTTTTTACCTCCCGAAAAGCCGAGGGAACATTAGAGCCGTGTTAGGAATTATCAAATATGTTTGTGTGTGCTTGTGTGTGGAATGCTTGATAACACTATAATATAAACCAGTCAGTCAGCATTCACTGGTGATTTGCCTTTTTTTTTTTTTTTCAACTTTCATTATGACAGCCGATTTGTGTTCTTTTTATGTACTGTATAATTATCTAGCCTTCTGAATCGGCATATATTTTATTACTGGAACACATTTCTGCACTATTTCACGCTGCTCTTTTTGCTATACACTAACACTTTTTTTTCTGAAAAAATAAAAAAATAATAAATAAATAAAACATTATCATAAAAGTACCACACTTTAGTTTAAACATTAACACCAATAAGATAACTGTAATGAATGAAAAGATTTTCAGTAAAGTTAAACTATGGTCTGCTCCCAATCTTTTATGACAAAACATTGTATGGAAAAGAGCAGCATCAACATTCTGCTGAACTGTTTGGAACGACATGAGAGTGATGACAGAAGACTAATTTTTTGAGTCATTTAATCATTTTATAATTACTAAGTTCAGTGCTCAACTATACAAGTCAAAAATACTTGCACGGAATATTTACCCTATTTGTAATCTACCACTTTTGAGAATCCCCCTCCCCACACATAGTATGCCTTTACTATTTGAGTCCTTATAATCAATATTCCTTAAAATTGTACACTCTTTCTTCTTATGCCCATCATTTATTTGTTGAGCATTTTATAAACTTTTTTTTTTTTTTAGAAAGAAAGAAGAGAGAGAAAAATAAGTCCTCTCTGAATATTGCCTTCCAGCATCACCATGGGCTTCTATCTGAAGCACTTTTGGTCTTTACAGGCCCTCTACAGGGCATCCTCTCAAACTAAACCTATCAACTTCAGATGAATGAGAGGTCTACAGTGTTTTGATATATGGTTGTTAATGACATTGCTTGATTCACAAATTACACAAAGGATTACATTTTATTTTTATCCCTACTAATATATTAATGACTGATACTAGCCTAACTGAAATGAAATATGATAATGTAAAAGTAAAATACCAGTGAAGTGAAGTTCCCTCAAAATAAAACTTGGAGGATGTTCCTCCAACATGCAGTGTAAGACACTGTGAGCTCATGATAAGTATGTTCTTACAACGGCACAATGAAAACATTTACATTCCTCCCTAGTTCTGTACATTCTCATAAAAAGCTTTTATGTTTTTGATTTTATTTTTAAGTTTGCTGCTTCTGCACTGCTCAAATAAGTGATCAAAGCCTATAGTCCCTGGTTTGATCAGTGAATGACACCGCTAAATGAGAAAAAAGGAGCAAAACAGTCATAACCCTTAGGCAAACACACACACACACACACACACACACACACACACACACACACATACATACACACATACATCTGTGCTGACAAACCCAGGTGTGAGCCAGTGACAGGAACAGAACATCCTCTGACAGACACTTGGCAGGGGTTTGTATGAGTAAACAGACATACACCCACCCACACGCATACACACACATATGATTACTTATTCTTGTGTGCTGGTTTAAATTGCATTGCTGGAAGAAGACATTTTCGATGCTAGTGTGTGTGTGTGTGTGTGTGTGTGTGTCATTTTCACTCTATATGACTGTGTGTGTGTGTGTGTGTGTTTCTTTGCATGAGATTATGTCATGTGCACTCTATAGGACTTCATAATTTCATAAATTGTTCTGCTACATTCTGACATTTCATGATGAGCCAAAACATAATTATAAATCAGATAAATATCAGACTAATTACCGTTGTTAACACAATACATACTGTATGCCAGAAAAAGGGAAAGAGATAGTAAACAATGGAAATAAAATGAATCTGCAAGGGAAAAAAATCCATAATACCAAGCCACAACATATGCTGCTACAATTAATCTTTTCCAAAACACACACAAGCTATTTAGAAGTGCAGACAGAAAAATCAGACCCTAAAAGACACTAAGGTGGACTTCTATAGTCAAACAAACTGCCCATTTAAGAAATAGTTCATCCAAGAATTAACATTTTCTGTTAATTTACTCATGACTTCAAGACTTTCAAGGTACTGGATAAATGACTGACTTTCTTTAGCAGCACATAAGGTTTTGTGTGTGTGTGTGTGTGTGTGTGTGTGTGTGTGTGTGTGTGTGTGTGTGTGTGTGTGTGTGTGTGTTGTTGTTGTTGTTGTTGAACCCATGGTTTTGGTGACTGAGAAAATACAAGTCACTTTAAGAGTCAATATATATATATATATATATATATAAAAATATATATATATATATATATATATATATATATATATGTATATATATATGTATATATGTATATATGTATATATATATATATATATATATATATATATATATATATATATATATATATATATATATATATATATTATATATATATATATATATATATATATATATATATATATACGTATATATATATATATATATATACGTATATACGTATATATATATATATATATATATATATATATATATATATATATATATATATATATATATATATATATATCCTTTAAAGGTTGTTTTACCATGTATAAACACAAAATGTCCGGTTTATTAAATCCCAAATTTTACATTTAGCCATAATAAGTTTTCGAAATCACCCTGACAGAGACAGAAAATCATTAGCATCTACCTAGAAGCAATTTGGAGTTGTTCCAGTGTCATAGACATAAATATTCAATGAACTAAAGTAAAATGTAAAAATTTTACTATGAGATGGACAGGTGTGCAAGGCCCCTCATAAACAACAATCACATTTCACAGTCAAGTGCATGCTGTTTTGGCTACTAATTATGTGTTTTGCATTTTCCTGAGAGAATTGGCAATAGACCAAGCAGAAGAAGCAAGGGCATTTTTTGTCATTGAGCTGTTGTATACTAAAATAAAAACAGAAAGAAATTAAAAATTCAAAAGTCATATCTACCTCACTTTCTTCATTAACACAGGTTCATGGTTTAATGATAAACCATTAACTGCAAAAAATAAAAATAAAAAAAACCTTGAAGTTAGAGGGAAGATTTTTCTGTAGCAAACTAATTTACTTAATTAACTGTGATATCCTTAATTCATTCAATTGTAAACTATAGCGAAATAAAGTATGTTTAAAATTTGTTAAATTGGGATAATTAGCAATGAAAGGAATGATCAGGAGAAATAAGTTCTATGCATCTATAAGAAATGCTTTTCTACATAAGACATATTTTACTTATTTAGCAGCCATTGTTATCCAAAGCATCTTAATGAATACTGATGGAAGAACATAATTTGTATGAAAAAGAAATGCTAAATGATGTTTATTTTTAAAATGCTAAATTTAATAATATATTATTAATAATATATATATATATATATATATATATATATATATATATATATATATATATATATATATATATATATACAGTAAACTTTGTAATATTTGGGCACTTTTGATCCCATTAATATTAAACCACCTATTTATAATATTTTATCAATTTTTATTACCTTTTTTGTAGCCTATTTTATTTAGGTTATCTGCTTTTTAGAGCATATTTATTTAAAATAAGCACTTAAGCAAATTGGGTAACAATTTCCAGTTAACTTAAGCTGTCTTGGCATTTCATAATCTCTCTGGTATTTTATAAAATCTCTTCTATTATTTAGTTTCTAGTACAGCTTGCTGTACATCTTGGAGATACAAAGTATGAGTGCAGACATATTTCACAAATTAATCGCAAATGTGACTGGAACACAGTGTGGGCCCATTTTGTACATCCTTGGCAACAAATCTATTCCTTAATTATAGAAAATTATTAGCAGCACTGCAGACATTCTGCATCTTTCTTCTTTGACAATCTTACAGTGTTTTAGCAAAAGTGGATCTTTACATGAGGTGAACTTGAGCCTCTTTAACTAGGGGCTTGTTTCCCTATTTGGCAGGTACTACAAAACTACTGATGGATGCACCTTGGACAGGCACTTTTTAACTGATAATTTTTAATAGAAATCATAAAAAGTATTTTATCTGAAAGTATATGTGATAAATTCAAGGATTCGCATTAGCTACAGATACATCATTAAAAAAAAAAAAAAAAATTTCATGTATCACAATTTAGCTCTGGTGTGACCAACATAAAAGCACATGCACTACTGGTCAAAAGTTTGGGGTCAGCAACATTTATTTATTTTTAATCTTTTGAGTGGTAGTGTACATAAAATAAAACAGATCTAAAACTGGCAATATAGACAACAGGATTCTATTTTCATCATATTTTGCATCAGTTGAAATTTTGGAAACAGAAAGTGGTATAAGTATACTGTGAGACAGCCTACACCCACTGATGTTTATATTAAGCCAGCAGCATTCAAACGACAGCACTGAAAGCCATAAGCAAGAAAACAAGGTGTGATGAGCTGATTTTGTGATGTATTTCAGTGTTTTTTCTTAGGCTATTAAGCACTGAATTAGGATAAGGGCTGGTAATGAGTCAAACATCTCACTTAAAAAAAAAGAAACACTTTTCTGAACAAATCACTGTTATAGTGATCTAAGCAACATTGACTTTGGAGCCAAACTTTGTAAAGTCCATTTACAGCCTTTTTTTGATGCCAAAACTTTGTTTGCACAGGAGTACAAAGTGTTGCACTAAGTTGCTGACTTGCCTGTCAGTTACACGTCTCTCGATAACGCATCCAGACGGCCCTAATACAGCGGGATCCTTGGATACACACACACACACTCTGTATCAAAGACAACTCAAATTACCCATTGTTTATAGATATGACATCAGATTTGTTCATTCCTGGGTTGTTCCTCCAGAGAGGAAGTGTTTAATGACAGAGAGCAAGCAGGAACGCCACAGGGGGCCATCCGAACCATTGTCAATCCTGCAGATGCAGGATTCAGAAAATGTCCTTGTGGCACTGCATGATGTAAGTCTTTAGAGAGGCCTGAAAGCTAGCGAGGTACTCATAGTGTAAATGATTTATTTAGCACACATGCGCACCAACAAGAAACACACAGACACACTCACGCTGACACCCTGATCAAAGCAGATGTGCAAACCCCCTGGGAGATCCTCTCTCCCTCTCTGGAACACAGGGGGAGAGGAATTAATAGAGGGATGAGGAAGAAAGTAAGAGGCTGAGGAGGAAGAAGAAAGACCTACAGTGGCATGGGGAGGGGAAGCGTTTGTGATTAAGAACCTCCCTCCTTCCTTTAAATCCTCAAAGTCATTTGCTTTCATTCCTCATACTTTCTTGTGCTTATTAGCTCAAAGAGAGCAAATCCTTTGTCATATGACCCCTCTTGTAGGTGTCTTTGAACACTGCAATCCATCTTCCGGTGCGTGGGCTTTGTGCATACAAGCTTTATCTGTGAAATAACTAAAACATCAGCGCTCGTAGGGACTGTCTCAAAACAGATCTGCTGGAAATATGATATATTCTCAATCAAATTTTACTCTGCTAAATGTCGTTACAAAGCCTGTTTCTGAAGCTAATGTGCTTCATATTTGTTTCTGAGAATAAAGGTAGTTTCTGCTTAGCAATATATATATATATATATATATATATATATATATATATATATATATATATATATATATATATATATATATGTATGTATATATCCACACACAGACTTGTCAAGGAATTTGGCTACAGTTGTCGTATTCCTCTTGTTAAACCACGTCAGAGGCGTCTTACCTGGGCTAAGGAGAAGAAGACCTGGACTGTTGCCCAGTGGTCCAAAGTCCTTTTTTTCAGATTAGAGCAAGTTTTGTATTTCATTTGGAAACCAAGGTCCTAGAGTCTAGAGGAAGGGTGGAGAAGCTCATAGTTGCTTGAAGTCCAGTGTTAAGTTTCCACAGTCTGTGATGATTTGGGGGGCAATGTCATCTGCTGGTGTTGGTCCATTGTGTTTTTTGAAAACCAAAGTCACTGCACTCGTTTACCAAGAAATTTTGGAGCACTTAATGCTTCCTTCTGAGTGAGAGGCTGAGCATCCACTAACACGACCGCTGAGACCCAGGGTGGATGAAACTCAAAGGGAAATCCTTGGGAAACTGAGCACAGGGAGAGGGGCAGAAAACAATACAGCTACGAGCACTGGAGCCTGACAAGACAAGACATGATAGGTAAGCAAGACCAGCAAGACATTCAGAGCAATTGGGATTAACCACAACAGTCTGACAAACGACAGAGAAACACAAGGAACTATAAAGGGGAGGAATTAGAGGTAACAAGGACCAGGTGGGAGAACAAAATAAGTTAATGAGAAGAGAAACAAGGAGGGCGGGGAAACAATTACACCGACAATGCGCACGTAGCGAGCTGTCAAACAATCCACACACACACACACACACACACACAACACTCAAAACCCAAACCAAAGAACAGGTGATTAGACCAGAGACCCGACAGTACCCCCCTCCCAGGAGCGCCACCAGGTGCCCCAGGAGGAGGCCTACCTCGTCGCCGATGGAAGTCCTCGATCAACGAACGGTCCAAAATGTCCCGGGACGGCTAACCAAAACCCTCCTGACTTTCTCCCAGGTACGGCAGCAGGGCGGACGGAACTGCAGCATCAGGTTCCTGTGATGGAAACAGAAGCGGTTTATAACCTACAGCACACTCAAAAGGAGACATACCTGAAGCCGCCACTGGAAGGGAATTATGAGCGTATTATATCCAAGAGAGCTGTTAGCACCAGGAACTTGGATTGTTGGATGTCAGACAGCGGAGCATTCTTTCAAGAGACAGACTTGCAGAGGCCCCGATCTGTCTACAAAACTCTTTCCAGAACCGGGAGGTGAACTGAGGACCCCTATGTGAAACCACATCCGACGCCAAACCATGGAGACGGAAGACGTGATCCACAACCGGTTGGGCAGTCTGCTGGGTGGAGGGCAGTTTGGGCAGGGGAATGAAATGAACCGCCTTAGAAAAGCGATCCACCACAATGAGAATCACAGTGTTACCCTTCGATAGGGGAAGCCCAAAGACAAAATCAAGGGCAATGTGTGACCAAGGACGGGAAGGGGCAGGAAGAGGATTAAGCAGACCATCAGGAGGGTGATTCACTGGCTTACATTGGGCACATGTGGGGCAGGCCAACAAGAACTGTCTGACATCCACAGCCAAAGCAGGCCACCAGAAGCTTTGACGGATGGCAAACAATGTTCTCTGAATCCCTGGATCCCCCACTGAAGGACCTCAGGGCGCAGTGCAGCTGACACCGGCAAACTGCCCGCAGGCACCTCCCAGGCACTTGCACCCCTCGACCGGCCTCCTCAAGTCGCTGCTTGATGCCCCAAGAAAGAGCCCCGACCACCACCCCTTCAGAAAGGATGGCTTCTGCTGAAAGCTCCCCCTTTGGGGCCCCGAACAGGTGCGAGAGAGCATCGGGCTTGATGTTCTTAGATCCCGGCCGGTACGAGAGGGTGAAGTTCAATCGACCAAAGAAGAGCACCCAGCGGGCCTGACGTGAGCTCAACTTCTTGGCCGAATGGATATATTCAAGGTTCTTGACCAAGAAGGGCTGCGCTGACCCCTCCAACCAGTGACGCCACTCACCCAAGGCAAACCTCACTGCCAACAGTTCTCTATTGCCAGTGTCATAATTACGTTCTGCAGGGCTCAGACGGTGAGAGAAGAATGCACAGGGATGCACCTTCCCATCGTGGAGGGAACGCTGAGATTGAACTGTGCCAACCCGACGTCCGAAGCGTCTACCTCGACAATGAACTGGGCCTCAGGATCTGGAACCAACAGAACAGGTGCGGAGACAAAACGGGACTTTAATATGTCAAAGGCTACCTGAACATCCTGGTTCCATCTGAAGGACACCTTGGTGGAGTTTAAAGCTGTGAGAGGTGCAGCGATCTGGCCAAAATTCTTGATGTTTTGCCGATAGAAGTTGGCAAAATACAGGAAATGCTGCAGAGCCTTATGGGAATCAGGGACTGGTCACTTGGCGACTGCTTCTATCTTGGCAGGGTCTCGTTTAATCCCCTTGGTAGAGATGATATGGACAAGGAACGTAACAGACTCGGCGTGGAATTCGCACTTCTCCGCCTTGACGAACAACTGGTTCTCTAAGAGACGCTGGAGGACCCGTGTGACGTGCTGGGTGTGTAATTGGAGAGAGGGGGAGAAAATCAGAATATCATCCAAATACACAAAGACAAATTGATTAATCATGTCACCCAAAACGCTATTGATGATTCCCTGGAAAACAGCCGGAGCATTGGTAAGACCAAACGGAAGAACCAGATACTCATAGTATCCCGAAGGGGTGTTAAATGCCATCTTCCACTCATCCCCCTCCCGAATGCGCACCAGATGGTAGGCGTTGCGGAGGTATAATTTGGTAAAGACCCGAGCTCCCTGCAACAATTCAAAAGCAGAAGACATTAAAGGGAGGGGGTACCTGTTCTTTACCATAATGTCATTCAAACCTCGGTAATCAATACAAGGGCGCAGGGAACCGTCTTTCTTCTGAACAAAGAAAAACCCCGCACCGGCGGGAGAGGAGGAATGGTGAATGAGCCCAGCCTGAAGTGACTAACTTATATACTTGTCCATGGCCTCTCTTTCAGGACCAGAAAGGGAATATAAACGACCCTTAGGCAGAGAAGTACCCGGGAGAAGGTCAATGGCACAGTCGTTAGGACGATGTGGAGGTAACGAGGAAGATCACAGTACTCTGCCGGGACACCAGTCAGGTCAGAGGAATCCACCTATGAAACACAAGACACAGAGACAGCAGGAAAAGCAGCACCCAAACATGACACATGACAATACTGACTCCAGGCTAAAACAGAATTACTCACCCAGTCTATATGTGGGTTGTGTTTCAGCAATCACGGATGTCCCAAAATTAACGGCGCCTTAGGGGAGTCAATAATTAACAGTTCGATCTGCTCACAATGATTACCAGAGATGAAAAGTCTTACACTGGGTGTTACATGAGTTATTGTGGTAAGGGGACTGCCCGCTAATGACCATGCCGTAATGGGTTTAGCCAGGGGAATAGTCAGAATGTTCCATTTGTGTGCAGAGGCAGAATCAAGGAAATTCCCCTCAGCCCCCGAATCCAGAAGGGCGTGACCAGTGTGTGAACCCCCCTGAAAGGAGAGTCGAAAAGGCAGCTGAGTGAGCGCTGCTGGAGAGCTTGAACAGGGAAAGGTGCTAACCAGGACTCTCCGCATCAATGGTGGGCCTTGGCTTTTAATAGACACTGAAGGATGAAGTGGCCCGGCTTGCCACAATATAGGTACAATCCTTGAGATAGACGCTCCTGCTTCTGCTTCAGCGTAAACGCTGGAGGCGACACAGTTGCATGGGCTCAACATCAGAGGACTGAGGACTCACCGCAATGGCCGAAAAGGACTCCACGGAGAAGTAGTTTGCTGGTGTTTGCGGTGGTGGTTGAGATGGCCCTCCACACGAAGCGTGAGATTAATCAATTTATCCAGCTCTCAGTGAAGGTCTATGGCAGCTAGTTCGTTGGCGATGGCAAAGTCCAGCCCCTCGAGAAATTGCACGCCGTGGCTAGAGTCTGAAATTGTATGGCATAGTCAGTGAGCCGCTGCCCCAACGGAAAATCCGTTAAAGTAGCACAACAGGGAGCCCGTTATCTCCATACGGCAATTCCCCATTCGCGGGCAAGACCCAAGAGAAGAGTGAGAACATAAGCAACCTTAGCCTCTTCAGTGGCATAACGTCGGGGCTGCAGTGAAAATACCAGCGAACACTGGGAGAGAAAGGCTTGGCAGGCATTAGAATCACCATCATAAACCGGCGGATTGTTGGCATGAGGCTCGGGCTCCAGAGAAATACCAGCACGAAGGACGGGACCCTGGTTAGCCACCTCCCGCTGAAGATTATCAACCCGTGTGAGGAGCTCGGTGACTCAGGCATTCAGAGCGTCCACATCTTGTGCAGTGGTGTTTAGCTGGGTGGCATGCTGACCCAACAAAACTCCTTGCTGCAGGAGATCAGAACAGAATCCACAATCTTGGTCAGACTGTTCTGTCAAGGAGCAGGCTGGATTCAGATGCGGGTCAAACAAAGTCTTTATTAAAAAGAAATAATCAGAGCAGGCAACAAGCCCTTCCGCAGCCAGCTTGTGTGGACGAGGAGTCTCCTGTCACTCAGTCGATAGAGTCACAGCGGCTGGCACAAGCCGCAACAACGACAGTGGAGATGAAGCCGGCAAGACAGGTTGCTAATCCAAGTGAGAGGCTGAGCATCCACTAACATGACCGCTGAGACCCAGGGTGGATGAAAACCAAAGGGAAATCCTCGGGAAACTGAGCACACAGAGAGGGGCAGAAAACAATAAAGCTACAAGCACTGGAGCCTGATGAGACAAGACAAGATAGGTAAGCAAGACCAACAAGATAGTCGGAGCAATCAGGATTAACTACAACAGTCTGACAAACGGCAGAGAAACACAAGGAACTATAAAGGGGAGAAATTAGAGGTAACAAGGACCAGGTGGGAGAACAAAATAAGATAACGAGCAGAGAAACAAGGAGGGCGGGGAAACAATTACACCAACAATGCACATGTGGCGAGCTGTCAAACAATTCACACACACACACACACATACACACACTCAAAACCCAAACCAAAGAACAGGTGATTAGACCAGCGATCCGACAGATTTCATTTTCCAGCAGGATTTGGCACCTGCCCACACTGCCAAAAGCACCAAAAGTTGGTTAAATGACCATGGTGTTGGTGTGCTTGACTGGCCAGCAAACTCACCAAACCTGAACCCCATAGAGACTCTTTGGGGTTTTGTCAAGAGGAAATTGAGAAACAAGAGACCAAAAAAATGCAGATGAGCTGAAGGCCACTGTCAAAGAAACCTGGGCTTCCATACCACCTCAGCAGTGCCACAAACTGATCACCTCCATGTCACGCCAAATTGAGGCAGTAATTAAAGCAAAAGGAGCCCCTACCAAGTATTGAGTAAATGTACAGTAAATGAACATACTGTCCAGAAGGCCAACAATTCACTAAAAATGGTTTTATTGGTCTTATGAAGTATTCTAATTTGTTGAGATAGTGAATTGGTGGGTTTTTGTTAAATGTGAGCCAAAATCATCACAGTTAAAAGAACCAAAGACTTAAACTACTTCAGTCTGTGTGCATTGAATTTATTTAACACACAAGTTTCAAAATTTGAGTTGAATTGCTGAAAAAAATGAACTTTTCCACGACATTCTAATTTATTGAGATGTACCTGTATATGCAGAGCTGGGTATTAACTGATTACATGTTATCTGGATTACATAATCAGATTCCAAAAATTAAGTACTTGTAATTAGAGTAAAATACATTTTAAAATACTCGTAATCAGACTATAGTTATTATTTTTTTAATTACATAATTACATATTATTCACACAATAGCAATAAGTTATTCATAATTTATTGATTCTCCCTAATTCTTTTTTTTTTCTTCTTTGAAATCTTCCTTTCTAAAATAGCCTATTGCTAAGGAAAAGACATATGTAATATATTATGGTCAAATACTAAGTAATATAAAAGTAATCAAAAAGTAGTCTGATTACATTACCTAAAATGTGTGGTAACACTTTAGAATAGGGAACACTTATTCACTATTAGCTATGACTTTTCCCTCAATAAATTCCTAATTAATAGTTAATATAATAGTTGTTAAGTTTAGGTATTAGGTTGGATTAGGAATGTAGAATAAGGTCATGTAGAATAAGGCATTAATATGTGCTCATTAGTACTAATTAATGGCTAATATTCTAGTAATATGCATTTAATGGATTACGTTACTATCTACATTTTTTGTCATGTAATTTGAAATCAGTTCCGGATTAAAATTTGTAAGTAATCTACCCAGCTCTGTATATATGTAATAAAGACTAAGAGTGGTCTGAGACACTGGATGAGACTGTGCTTAGTGAAGGAATGTGTGAGGAAAATTAGTGGACATGACTGGCGATACCAGTGTGAAGGAAAGACAAATTCATTTTCATCCGCTAGAAGCTTCGTTATCTTTATTGAGCAGACTCGCAGACAAATTAGACTCTTGTGTTTGCGCGTGCGTTCATAAAAAAAAAACACTAATGACTTTAACATCATAATCAAATCTTTTTTTCTTTTTTCTTTTTTTTTCAACACTATGGATTTTTTTTTTTTTTATTATTATTATTTAATTTATAACTTTGTAAAAGTTGGTGGAAATGGCATTGTTAAACATTTTAAACATGTATGTAAAAAAATATCAGACTCCTGTCTTGTTTACTCACCTTGCGTTGTATAAAATGCTATGATACAGTAATTTGAAAATCCACTGTTGTTTTGGACCCTGTTGATTTTGATTGTATGGACAAAAATAGTTCAACACTTCAAAATGAAGAAAGAAAGTCACACAGGTTGGAACGACATAAGGGTGAACTTGGGTGAAGGGTGAAATTGAAAGTCACTTTAAGACTTGGTCTTATGATAATCTTACGATAATGTACTTAAAGTAGCAGCAATAAAGGATGAATACACGGTAAATGAATTCCAACACTTCTTAATGTAATATATATATATATAAAGTAAAGTAAAGAAAAAAAAAATAGTAAAAATAATAAAAGTCAACCCACTGAAGTGCATGAAAGTGCCCATAGTTGCAATACCAATATGCACCCATGCAAACTCACACACACTCATATCATCAATTACATGCCCAAGATGTGTGTGGAAATGTTCTCTTTAAGCTCTTTAATGAAGTCATCTATATTTGTTAAGTCAGGCCATTGTTTCACAACCTTGTAAAGGTCATGGAAAGTACTGTGCAATGTACTGCAATAGATAATGTATTTTCTCCATTCCTCTCTGTCTGGCCTCTGTGTGCCTGTAAAGAAAAGGAGTGGCCAACCTTACCCTGATTAGCATACTAAACGCCATCAGAATCGATATGCTGATTAACTCTGAAGCCCTTGATGTTAATCTCATTCACAGATAATTCAATATCACTCTTATCTGAGGAAGGCATCCCCCTTCAACAACTTTGTGTAATGTCCCCATGTAGATATCTGGCAAAATGGTTTGGCAAAGTGAAGACATTAATTACCCACAAATAGAGGACAAACTAGTCTCTTTATCTCTAGCAATCGTTCCCTCACTTGTTCTCATTTGCCATCTCTCTCTGTCCTCTACTGGACAGCAAATAGTTGCGAAACTAAAGTGTGCCTGCTTTGCATTGATGCTAATCATTGTGTTTAGTTTAGATTGTTGTTTTAAAACATACATTCCTTTATAACCAACCACTGCCATATAAGAAAAGACATATTTTGATATCAGCTATTGAAAATAAATGGATGAAAGGTTTAAACACAACTTGAAAACACAATGAAAGTGTCCAGTCCAACATGTCGCATCATGTTTTAACATGCAGCACAGGTACTTTAACACTTTTTTATCCAGTTTTATAGAAATAAAATGATTTAATTAACAAGTTTAACATTTCAGTTGACAGATTACTGGTTTATAATAACAATTCACAAGGGAAAAAAATTCCTAATCTTTTTCTGTTTTCTGAGAGAAACTATAGGGAAGGTAGACGTCATGTAGCTCCTCAGGGCCATTTCCTTCCTAATGACTTTGTAAAGCTTTTCAGCCGATATGAAAGAAATGAAAAGAAGCAGAAGAAAAACAAGAAGTAACTGTGTGTGTGTGTGTGTGTGTGTGTGTGTGTGTGTGTGTGTGTGTGTGTGTGTGTGTGTGTGTGTGTGTGCAGTGCAGAGTGTGCTTTTTTTTAGAGCACCCATCCTAACAATGTTTAATTGTGTCAGTAAAGTGGGACAGCACTGCAATGTGACCTTCCAAAGGCTCAAAACCAATTCTACTTTTGGAGAGCGAGAGTCTCAGCAACCAGATACCATGTATTCTCATTACGACTGGTGTCATGGTGCTCTCAGAGCAACGGTCTACCACAGCGAGTCAGTTCACAGCAAGAACAGGTTCAAATAGGCATTCAGGAGTCCAGAGCAGCAATAGCTCTCATTTGCGTAACTGCATCAAAATTATGCAAGACAGAACAACTCTGAACAACTGGCATAACACAAATATAACTCTGCTTCACTGATAGGTAACTTTTTTACAGATCAGTGGGTGTCTGTGAGATCAGTGAGACAAACAAAATTCTGGTCTTCTAATTCTTCTAATGAAACAAAGAGGGGTGACAGCTTGTGATCCCCTATAAAAACTAAGAGAGCATAAAAGTAGGTCATTCTCCTGAGACAGCTGGTTTTGGGGTGAAGATCATGTTGAGTATTCTATCTGAATGCTCTTCCAGGTCCTAGTGTTTGATTGGTGATCTTTCGCTCACAGTGTTTGAAGTGTGGCTTCAACATGAATGCAATTTCATAAATATTTGATCATATTTTTAAAACTTGGGCTGCCAGATTGCTAGGATGCCCTACACAGAAAACAACAATGTGCTAAATTATAAGTATAGGCAAGCACAGCAGCAGATGAACTAACCTTACACAGTTTACATATATAAACTTGACAAAATTAATTGGATTTATGCAATATCATATTTGTGAATCTTGGTTGTTTAGAAGCTCATTTCTGCCACAGAATAAAGCTATAAAATAAAGGCAATTGCGAGCTGATATCTCACGTTTGCTTGTTATTAACTCATAATTGTGAATTTACATCTCACAATTTTGTTTCCATCACAGCACAAAAAAATACATATAAAAAAGTTAATTATTGACTTTTAATCTCACAATTCAGATTTTTTTTTCAATCTCTCAATTATGAGTTTCTATCTCACAATTCAGACTTTTCATCTCACAATTGACCTATCGGTAAGCCCCTCCTCTTGAACACAGAAAGCCAATGGCAGTTGAGTATCAGCTGCACAGGGACCGGAACGCAAGCATTTTTATGTTTCAGTGCCATAGAGAAAAACTGGAAGATCCGAAGCGACATCGGTTTGACAATTAAAGTTAGTGAGTCCATGCTAGCCTAAATAGCTAACTGTTCTCACGTCATGTACAGTGTACATAAACGAAGGTTTACATTTTAGTGCCTCTCCGTATTAAACTGGTTAAATATAAATTAATTTAATTTTACCCTGCGGTACATGAACAGTGTTGATCCTGGATGGTGTCATCTGCGATTAATAATTAATCTTGTTACCCTCCATATTTAATTAAAGGTTAAGAAGAATTAAAGGTGTACTCAGTCATTTTTTTCCTCATTAAAAAGTATCACAGATAAAGAAATGAATAGCACTTTTGTGGTATCTGTTCAACATAGATAAAACTCTCAGCTTGGAGCAGAATGCCTCAATGGGTCCAAATTGTGAAGATCGCATGACCATCTGAGACAATTTGCTTCATTTCAGTAACCCCGATTATCAGACACTTTTGATCGTGAAATAAATTAATCATTACTGCTAGCTCACAGTCCATTACCATATCAGTGTAATATGAAGCAAAACATTATTGAATGCACCTTTAAAGATGTAATATTTTTGAATTGTTGCATAACTAATTAAATTCCTTTGTTGTGTGACCATGTTTAATTTATCTAAACTGCAATTCAATAGTTTCAATGTCCTGTCATTCCAGTTCAAATTCCAACTCAGGAACTGAAAGAAATTCAGAATTTTACCCAACCCTGCAGTGACTATGTAAGCAAAAAGACGGACATGAAAGAAGAGAGAGAGCATTACAGAGCATATACCCGACAGAATTAAGATTAATGGGGAAGTGTCTGACACACGTGACCTCGGACTGAGAACTAAGAAGAGAAAAAAGATAAAAGCTGCAACGGATGGGTAAGCAGCTGGCAAAATGCCACCACAGTAACTTGCAGTGACAACTGGCATATTGAGAAAGTGCATCACAGTATGCATAAAGTGTACAAGGAGTTGATGTGTGAGTGTGTGAGAGAGAAAGTGTATGTGAAAAGGAGAGAGCGGGTGATGAGCCTGTGTGTGATGTGTGTTCTGCACGTCACCGCAGCCATCTGGCTGAGCAATCAAGGCCGAATGATAAACACTATATGCTGTCACCTCTGAAAGTCTACTGACCGATCAATATGCTGAACATTTTTACATCACACTTAAGGTAAAAGACTACACATAAGAGACGTCCAGCTGGTCAAATCTCCCTTTAATAAGAATTGAAACACAAATAAATTTACAGAAGTTGATGCATTTGTACGATAATATGGCCGTTTGACATTTTGAACACACATCTACAAAGCAAAGAGATTAAAAAAGAGAGTATTAACCACTTAGGGTTACCATACAGTATATGAAAGGAACACTCATGTCTCTTTAAAATCCACATCATTCACACACATTTATCAGTCATTCTTTTTCATTAATTAAAAATCATTGTCTTTCTTCATTTCTTCATTCTGACTAATAGACCACTAGTTAGTACTATGATTATTTTTTTTATCAAACAGTCATATTGTATATTTAATTATTCTTATGCTCTCTGTTTTTACATTAGTATTACCTCTACCATCATCTAAGGCTTTAAAGGGGTCATATGCTCTTATACAAGGCCTTGATTTTGTTTTGGGGGTGTACTAGAACAGGTTCTCTTACTAGGTTGTTTGAAAAACATATATTTTTTACATATTTTACATTATTACAACACCTCTCTCCCCAGTCTGGCACGAACGGCTGGAATAGTTCCTGCATCAAATGAAGGCCCGCATTCTTAAATCCAAAGTGCGCTGTGATTGGTTAGCTGCGCCAGTCTGTGTTGTGATTTGTTAGCTGGCCCAGTGTCTGTTGTGATTGATAGCACTCGGCGCCTGGTCAGGAAATGTCATGCCCCTTATCATAGCCGCCTGCTGTGAGCTTCAATGTAAATATTGCATGAAAAATCAAATTATTTTGAGCGCGATTTAAACCCGGATAATTGTAACCACTCTAAGTTTGTCTGCCTTGGGAAAGCTAGCTTGTCTCCAACATAGAGATAACACTTGTTGCTTTCTCTATTGCAGCTCACCCAGATCTCGTTCCATTTGTTGATCTTTGTGATATAACAAATCCCGGAAAATATGCATTGTAGTCCAAACGAGTTGCTCGTTGTAGTTTTTGAAAAGGGATTTCTGTTTAATAAAATATCTCCTTTTGAACTGGACTTTGAGCTTTGTAACTTTGCAGATCTTTTTTATGCTCAAACAGCAACATTACAGACTAACTAAAGTTGAAAAAGTGAAAAAGCATAATAGTACCCCTTTAAGTTCATCTTTACATTTAACAGTGTTATTAATTTATTAGTGGTTTTATTCTTTAAAATGAAATCAGATTTCACAATATATATTTTTATTTTTCATAATGCACACTACCGTTAAAAGTTTGGGGCCAGCAAGAATTTCATTTCAAATAGATGCCGTGTTGATGCTTTTGAACTTTCTTTACATCAAAGAATCCTGAAGGAAAAAAAAAAAGTATCAGGTTACCACAATATAAATAAAATAAGCTGCACAACATTTTCAAACTTGATAATAATAAAAAACATTCGTTGTGTACCAAATCAGCATATTAGGGTGATTTCTGAAGGATCATGCGACACTGAAGTCTGAAGTAATGGCTGCTGAAAATTCAGCTTTGCTGCAGGGATGAATTACATTTTAAAATGTATTAAACTATAAAAGTAAAAATAATAATAATAATAATAATAATAATAATAATAATAATAATAATAATAATAATAATAATAATTTAATTTATTTTTGATAAAGTTAAATGCAGGTATGGAGAGAATAAGAGACTTCTTTCAAAAACATTTAAAAATTATATATTTTTTATATACTGTTACTTACTGAACAGTGATTATTCATTATTGATTATTGAATAGTGTTGCATTATTGTGTTGTAATGCCTAAATTGCAGCATTTCAATTTACTGATTTATTTATTTAATTAATAAAAAAAAAATAGATTAGGATTTTAATAACGACCATAACACAATAACAAACAAAAATAATGTTTATCTTATAGTAGTTTAAGCCATTATTTTAATATCGTGCATCCTAAGACAATGCTCTATGCAAAATAATGCTCCAATCATCTTCTATGGTAAAGACCAAGAAAGTCTGATTAGGATAGACAGCAACATCCCAAACACAACATTCTAGTGGCCGGCAGGGCTTGTTGTTCACCAGCGCAGTCCCTCAAAATCATGTCTAAACAAGGTTATAATAAAGTCTGTCATGTCCTACAATATATTTAGTTTAAAGTTACAGTACTGTAATGAGCCGAACTTCTAACACCTCTTGGTCTTATCGCTGTGTGAATGGGACACTGTCTTATCCCGCCCACCAGAAACATGGCTACTATCCAAACTCACCACACACAAACTAGAGCCAAGAGCAGAAGTTATTCTGAGCCGCTCTCTTCTCTTGACCCTTCCTTTCTATCTTCCTCTTCTTCTATTTTTGCTGCTATTTCTCCTCTTGCCACATCTCTGATCTCGCCTTTCCTCACCTCAGGTGCTTACACCTTTCTCCTCACCCTGGCCTTTTTATCTCTGCATGAAGGAATCTCTTTCAGTCAGTCAATCACTCACTCATTCATACCGCTGGTGTCTGACAGGTGAGATCCATTCCTGTTAGAAGCATGTCAATGGTGGCTGAGCAGATCAGAGACTTTAGAGGGCCAAATAAAAAGTAGTTTTCTGTTTTTCTTGTGTGCCACAATAGCGCTCTGTTTTATTGGCTGTCTGCCGCTCACTTTGGCTTGTGAAAGAGGTACAGGATATTAACTTCAATTTAGGAGCTAAACACTATTAAAAAAAAGTGCTTTTGGAGCCCTCAGAGTCGATACTGCAAATCAGCGTGTGACATTTAGTAATGACTACCCCGTAAGTAATGTTCATTATTATTAATCTTTCATCAAATTTTAATGGGAAATGCTAGTTATTGCCCCATTAATGGAGCGACTGGCAACATGGGACTTAATCTAATATTAGCAAACTTTGGCATCAGTGTGTGACAATCGATATGATAATGTCATTCAGGCAAGCACCTTCTCACTGACGGAAAAGCCATCCCTCCATGTGCGTATTTGTCTGTTGAAAAACTGGTTGCACTTTAATTGCCTCACCATCAATTCTCGTTTTCAGTCCAGAGGTTAAAAGTTATAAATTGAAATACTTTTTTGTAGCAATTTGACCGCTGGGCCATAAATTATGACAAGGAGAGAAAACGCACGGAGCGGAGGAGTGGGTCAGCATGATTTATGAGCGACGGAGGGCCACCTCCAAGGCGGAGTGAGAGAGCAGCTCCATTAAAATCAACTTCCTCTGCCTCACTGATCTGCATGGTATCTTCACCTGCCTGCCACACTTCTTCAGATATGAATTTCATTTGTTCCCATCCTCCCCCTATACTTCATCAGAAGAGTCATTTCTGGGTGGCAATGGCTTCAAAGTTGGAGTTTAAAGTGAGTTTTCACGTTCTACATGTGTGAGAGACGCTGATGCAAAGAGTAACGGCTTGCATTAATGAATTCTAAAACGGCCTTATCTCTTTCCTCCCCGTGGAGGCCCGTAAACAAGATAGTGTCCACCAAACAAATGGCAGTTGTCAGCAGAGTGAAGCAGTTTGGCTATTTACCTCACCAAAATCTGATCAAACAGCCACAACTGATATGCTTTACCAGTACTCACTCAAGCAGCGGGGTAAGCAGGGTGAGCATACACACACATCATTACTCACCAGTCCTTCAACTCACATTCGTCCAATAATAGTTTATTCACTGCAAATAGCATTAGCGTAGTTTACATCCATGGACCCTAAGCACTCTAAGAAAAGTCCATATAGGGCTCAATGTACTTTGGAATATTCTGTATTGATTTTTCACCCATATTTTGAATTACACATTGCATTGGGTTGTGTTTTATCTTTTACATAAATGTACATACACTTAGCAGAAAAGGTTTTGTTTTTGTGTTGTTTTTTTTGTTTTTTTGTTTTTTTGGTGCAGTTTGGTGGGACTCATGCTTGGATGTTTATATCACTTCTAGAAAAAAAAAAAAAAAAAAAAAATGGTGGCATTTCGTTTTTGTATCAAAAGGCTCAAAATTATGTTTTCCCAGCCCTGTTCAAACAAAGAGGTAAAGATTAGACTGATTAGCATGGCCCAGGTAGATTTTGTTATAACATGTTTTACGAGTGTAATAACCCTAACCCTTTTTTGAAAGGCTCTTCAAAGTATGAAGTGTTTTGTTGTTGTTGTTGTTTTTTTTTGTTTTGATGAAAAATCCTTTAAATTGTATCATGTCATATTTATTAAGTAATTTGAATCTATTAAAATATATCAATGCATCTAATTGTAATCAATGAAAATAATATTTGGGTTCCCTTTCAGTCGGTCACTCTCAACGTCACGTTAGTGACAGACGAATTGGGATATCACTTCGATAGACCAATCTACTTCAAAGGTAAACTAAACGAGCCAATGCACATTGTCATGCAATTATTGCATCCAGCTGCTGCTGATCACAGCATAAGTATAATAAGGCAGCAGGTGCGATGCATACCAGCTTATCGCTTTGGAGCCGAGCGTTAGTATCTTTCTGCTCAAACTGTGTCTAGCTGTGAACTAGGAGTTCAGCATGCTCTCGAGAGCTTCCTGTGTTGGCGGGACGGTGCTTCAACGGTGGTCGTTCCAGTGTCGAGTGGGTTGCACACTTCAGGCTGCACTACCCCCTGTCGTGTTGCAAGCAGCCATCTCCCCTGTGCGCCTTAGCACTAAAAGAGCATTTCCCAAAGAGCAAATTTCTCTAAAAGAGCTACACAGGTGAGTCTTTATAAAGATGACGGATCTCCTTATAAGGATGCTGTTTCACCTGTGCATTTTTAGATGCGGTCGTTACCTGGCACTGGGTGATGGTCACGAATGCTGCCTCACGTGTCTGGGCATCAAGCATGCTGAGGTGGCCTTCGTGGATGAGTAATGTTCCCACTGTGGGAAGATGACCATCTCTGAGCTGCGAGCCAGGATTCACTACCTTCAGGGGGCGGAGTCCCATTGCCACTGCCACAATCTGGCGGCTGACAGATCAGAACCACTTCCAGCAGTGGCACGGGCAGCTTGAGAGTTACAGTGGTGGCAAACCCTGCAGGGAACCAACCCTCTGGGGACCATCACTCCTCTTGCACCTCCGATCCAGCGGAGCAACCCACAAAACGAGCAGGGCCCTCTTCAAAGAGCATACTAGCAGTATCCAGTGGACCTCCCCCCGACCATATGTCGATCTCAGCATCGGAGGGAGAGCTGTCCGATAAAGAATCGGCCACGCTGCTGCCCTCTGGGACGGTGGCAAAGCCTGAATCGGATCCGGAGATGACAGCTATGCTTTCCCGAGCTGCCAAGAGGGTAGGGCTTGAGTGGTCCCAGGAGGGCACGGAGAGTTGTGGTCAGCCAAGCACCGGACCTCACTCATCCTCCTCCTTCGCCATATGGCAGCAGCGGGCAGTTTGAGATCGTCAACAATGGCCCTACTCACGCACCCTCTGTCAAACTCTGGAACCAGGTGAGCGTTGCACCCCAAACTCGCACCCATCTCCGGCCCGCTTACATGCCACCCGAGTTGGGTCCCTGTGTTCCATCTCGCTGCCCCACTGCGGGTACAGCTGTGGTTCTGCTGGTCCCGCTTGTATGGTTTCTAGGCACCTGGTCAGTGCTACCCAGCCCATCTCGCTGGCTTTTGCGGCCCATCAGCCTCGGCTATGCAATTCAGTTCACCCGGCATCCCCTCAAGTTCAGCGGTATCCACTTCACTACAGTGAGCCGGTCACTCCAGCCGATATGAGGTCGGGTTTTACAACCCTTACTTCATTGTATCCATGAAAGGCTGTGGGTTATGGCCAATCTTGGATCTGCGAGTTTTGAACCAGGCCCTTCATCAACTAGCATTCAAGATGTTGACGCAGAAATGCACCTTTGGGTGCGTCCATCCCCAAGATTGGTTTGCAGCGATTCACCTGAAGGACGCGTACTTTCATGTGTCGACCCTTCCGTGCCACAGATCTTTTCTGTGGTTTGCATTCGAAGGACGGGCATATCAGTACAAGGTCCTGCCCTTTGGGCTGTCCCTGTCTCCATGTCACGGTTGGTAAACCGTGGTCTCAGGTTTTCACTATGTGGGTGGAGTTTTGTGTGTCGCTCGTCTGCACTGATTGTTTCATGTGGGCGTCGCCGTTGATTGTTCATTTGCACCAGCTGTTACTCATCACCTGATCCCTATTTATTGCCCTGTCTTTCGTCTTGTGTTTGTCAGAGCGTTTTATGCAGTTTCCCGTCTGGTTGCCTGGTTCTTGTCCTTGTTCCTCTGTGCTGTTTTGTTCACTGTTGTCTTCCCCGGAACCCCGTCCACTCTTCACCACCGGATGCACCTACTGCCACCACGGACTGCTCATCTCAGGCCTGTGTCACGCTCTCCTGCTGCATCTACTCACCGCCACTTCCTGGATCATCGTTTGCCATCGCTGTTATCAACTATTACTTCCCTTGGACTCAGTCATACACTCCTGTTATCAATAAACATTACATTTAACTCTTGCATTTGCTTCCTCACCATTTGTTACCGTTACAGAACGCTCTGACCAACTATGGAAGCAGCAAGTTCCACTTCACTCTCCGAATTCATTCACCACAGTGTCAACCGCATGGATCAGCAGCAGGAGAGCATCGTCAACACCGGACGCGCTGTCCAAGCGCTGGTGACACAGGTGTCCGAGCTCACCCAGCAGATCCAACAGCTGACCATTCCCCGCTGCGCCCACCCGCACCGTCGGTTCCCCGGGGCTAGCACCGAACCCAGCTATCGACCCGAACCACGCCTACCAGTTCCCGAGAACTACTCCGGTGAGCCTAATTACTGCAGAACATTCATAACCAAGTGTTCCATGCATTTCTCCCTGCAGCCTCGCACCTTTGAGACCGAGGAGTCCAAGGTGGCGTTTTTGCTGACTCTGCTCTCTGGGAGGGCTGCCCTGTGGGGAACGGCGGTGTGGGAGAACCGAGATCCATGCTGCGCCTCGCGTTCCACTCCCTCTCCGAGGAGATGAAGAGGGTATTCGTCCGTGCCGCGGGCCGGCAAGGAGGCGGCCCGCGAGCTGACGGAACTCAAGCAAGGGAATCTCTCCGTGGCGGATTACTCCATCAGGTTTCGCACCTTGGCGGCTGCGTGCAAGTGGAACGAGGAGGCGCAGTGGGATATGTTCCTGCATGGGTTGGCCGACCGTGTTCACAAGGAGATCTACCTCCTCGAGTTGCCCACCAGCCTCAATGGACTCATCGACCTGGCGCTCCGCGTGGATGCCCGCATCGAGCGTCTGGGGGCACACGCCTGTCCCACACGTCTCCCAAGCACCCTAGAGAGTGGCAGCTCGAGTAGAGAGAACACGGTCGGTCCCCGTCTTCGATCATGAGCCCATGCAGGTGGGTAGAGCTCGACTGACCCGGGAGGAGAGAGAGAGAGGCGGAGGTCCCGAGGACTGTGCCTGTATTGTGGCGGCTCTGGACACTTTCTACTCTCTTGCCCAGTAAAAGAGCCAGCCCGGTAGTAAATTTGAGGCTACTATCGGGTGGGATCTCCGCCGGGAAGTCCTCAACAACATCTACTCTCCTTCCGTTGAAACTGAGATGGGCCAACAACACGCACACCTGTCACGCCCTTCTGGAATCGGGGGCAGAAGGTAACTTCATGGACACTAACCTCGCACAACACCTGAAACTCCCCATCACTCCCCTTTCCCATCAGATCACCGTCAACGCACTCAATGGCCAAGTTCTACCCTGCATCACCCACACGACTGGTCCCATTACCCTTCTTACCTCCGGCAACCACACTGAGAACATCCCCTTCCTCCTCATGGACTCCCCTGTGGCACCCATCGTCCTTGGTCACCCCTGGCTAGTCAAACACAACCCACGAGTGGATTGGGGTTCCAACACCATCACTTCGTGGAGTAAATGTTGTCATGAGTCTTGTCTCTTGTTTCTGCTTGCTCTGCTGTCTGTGTCTGTGTTTCAGGAGGAGGCTACGGTTTTGTCAAACGTGCCCGCGGAGTACCTGGACCTGAAGGAAGTGTTCAGTAAGTCCCGCGCTGCTTCTCTTCCTCCGCATCGTCCCTATGACTGTGCCATAGACTTAGTACCAGGGAAGTCTCCGCCTAAGGGCAAGCTTTACTCTCTGTCAGTTCCTGAGAGGGAGGCCATGGAGAAATATATTTCTGATTCTCTAGCATCGAAGTTCATCCGTCCTTCCTCTTCTCCAGCGGGGGCGGGATTCTTTTTTTGTGGGGAAGAAGGATGGTTCTCTGCGACCTTGTATTGATTACCGAGAGCTGAACAACATCACGGTAAAGAATACTTATCCTTTGCCGTTGATGTCTTCGGCTTTCGAGAGGTTACAGGGAGCATCCGTCTTCACAAAACTGGATTTACGTAACGCTTATCATTTGGTCCGCATCAGGAGGGGGGATGAGTGGAAAAACGCCTTTAACACCCCTAGAGGGCACTTTGAATACTTGGTTATGCCGTTCGGGCTCTCCAATTCGCCCGGGGTTTTCCAAGCACTCGTGAATGACGTGTTGAGAGATATGGTAGATCAGTTTATATATGTTTACCTGGATGACATACTGATTTTTTTCTTCATCTCTCCAGGAACACGTGCAACACGTCAGACGAGTGCTCCAGAGATTGCTAGAGAATGGTCTTTTTGTCAAGGCGGAGAAATGCGTATTCCATGCACAGTCTGTTCCTTTCCTAGGGTACATCGTCTCGTCTGAGGGAATACGTATGGATCCTGACAAGGTTAGGGCTGTGATAGATTGGCCAAGTCCAGATTCCCGTAAGGCCCTACAGCGGTTTCTGGGGTTCGCCAATTTTTATCGACGTTTTATTCGTAATTTCAGCCAACTAGTCTCCCCTCTGACCGCCTTGACCTCCCCCAGTACTCCGTTCAGGTGGTCTAATACAGCCGAAACTGTATTTACCAACCTCAAGAGCCGCTTCGTTTCGGCTCCCATCTTAGTAGCCCCTGATCCCACACGGCAGTTCGTGGTGGAGGTCGACGCATCAGAGGTGGGAGTAGGTGCAGTTCTTTCCCAACGTGCTGCCTCAGACGACAAGATGCATCCATGCGCGTTTTTTTTTTCGCATCGGTTATCTCCTGCAGAACGCAATTATGACATTGGTAACAGAGAATTGTTGGCCGTCAAATTAGCATTAGAGGAGTGGCGTCACTGGTTGGAGGGGTCGGGGGTACCTTTCATCGTTTGGACCGATCATAAGAACCTAGAATACATTAGAACTGCCAAAAGACTCAATTCCAGGCAGGCTCGGTGGGCACTTTTTTTTCGGTCGTTTTGATTTTTCTCTATCGTACCGCCCGGGTTCCAAAAACGTTAAACCCGATTCTTTGTCACGTCTTTTTGATCCTTCCGAACGCCCGGTGACTCCCGAGTGTATTTTACCTGAGAATATAGTCGTCTCAGCACTCGTATGGGAGGTCGAATCGAAGGTCAGGACGGCCTTAGAAGGGGTAACGCCTCCGCCCGGATGCCCACCGAATCGCTTATTTGTGCCGGAGGAGTTACGGTCCAACGTTATTCAGTGGGGTCACTGCTCTAATGTAGCTTGTCATCCAGGGATAAGCCGAACCAAGGTTTTAGTTAAGCAACGATTCTGGTGGCCACTTATGGCTCGCGACATTCACGATTTTGTTTTGGCTTGCTCAGTTTGCGCCAGTGGTAAGTCGTCTAACCGACCTCCGGATGGGCTTCTTCAGCCGCTGTCTGTCCCTTCGAGACCCTGGTCCCATATCGCTCTAGATTTTGTTACCCGCCCTCCCGCCCTCTAATGGCATGACGGTTGTTTTAACCGTAGTGGACCGGTTCTCGAAGGCGGCACATTTCATTCCCTTGCCCAAATTACCTTCAGCCAAGGAGACAGCGGTCACTGTTATTGATCACGTCTTTCGGTTACATGGCCTCCCGGTAGACGTGGTTTCTGACAGGGGATCCCAATTTGTATCCAAATTTTGGAAGGAGTTTTGTAAATTGTTAGGAGCGACGGTTTGTCTTCGGGTTACCACCCTCAGAGCAACGGTCAGTCTGAGCGAGCCAACCAAGATTTAGAGCGAACATTGCGATGTTTAGGTCTCCAAGAATCCTTCTTCCTGGAGCCAACAACTCTCTATGGTTGAGTACGCTCACAACTCGTTACCAGTGTCATCCACGGGCCTCTCTCCGTTTGAATGTAGTTTAGGTTACCAGCCACCTATTTTTCCCAGTCTGGAATCTGAAGTCGCGGTCCCCCTCCGCTCACGCTTTTGTCCAGAGGTGCCACCGCACGTGGACCAGAGCCCGTGAGACTCTGCTCCAAGTGAGGAAGCGTACCAAGGCCAAAGCCGATCGCCACCGGTCTAAGCCTCCCGTATACGTCGTGGGTCAAAAAGTGTGGCTTTCTACTACTAACATTTCCTCTCCGTTCCGTTTCTAATAAGTTAGCTCCCAAATTTATTGGCCCCGTTTCCTGTCACCAAGATCATTAGTCCGGTGACAGTCCGCCTCAAACTACCTCCGGCGTACAGGAGGATTCATCCCGCCTTCCATGTGTCCAAAATTAAACCTGTGTTTTATTCACGAATTAACCCGCCCACCCCGGTTCCCTCCCTGCCCGCGTCTCGTAGATGGGGAACCCACTTATTCGGTTTAATCGTATTCTGGACTCGAGACGGAGGGGACGAGGATTCCAGTATTTGGTGGACTGGGAAGGTTACGGTCCGGAGGAGAGGAGTTGCGTACCTGCTAGGGACATACTGGATCACTCCCTGATTGATGATTACAATCGACAGGTAGGGTCGGTTGGGAACGCCAGGAGGCGTTCCTAGAGGGGAGGGTACTGTCACGGTTGGTAAACCGTGGTCTCAGGTTTTCACTATGTGGGTGGAGTTTTGTGTGTCGCTCGTCTGCACTGATTGTTTCATGTGGGTGTCGCCGTTGATTGTTCATTTGCACCAGCTGTTACTCATCACCTGATCCCTATTTATTGCCCTGTCTTTCGTCTTGTGTTTGTCAGAGAGCGTTTTATGCAGTTTTCCCGTCTGGTTGCCTGGTTCTTGTCCTTGTTCCTCTGTGCTGTTTTGTTCGCTGTTGTCTTCCCCGGAACCCCGTCCACTCTTCACCACCGGATGCACCTACTACCACCACGGACTGCTCATCTCAGGCCTGTGTCACGCTCTCCTGCTGCATCTACTCACCGCCACTTCCTGGATCATCGTCTGCCATCGCTGTTATCACCTATTGTTTCCCTTGGACTCAGTCATACACTCCTGTTATCAATAAACATTACATTTAACTCTTGCATTTGCTTCCTCACCATTTGTTACCGTTACACTCCACCATTCTTCATGAAAGTCACGGGGGAGGCTCTTGTTCCCCTCATAGAGCATCAACTGTCTAAATGATTGGCTTATACTAGCACAGTCTCGGGATCAGTTGACAGATATTTGTAGAGCTGCAGTCTAGGCGACCCTCAACACGTATCCTCCTGTGTTCTCACCTCAAACGGGTAGTGGCACCTAGAGGCCCCGGTTAGTGTCAGCTTGCTAAAACTGCTCCAGAGTCTCCGTACTGTAGACCCTGTTGAGATCCTCCATCACCCACGGCAGCCAGACACGGCGGAACATCCGGCGCCAGGCCTTCACAATGAATCTGTGAGAACCGTAGAAGGATGGGCTCCATACTGAGACCTAAGCAGTATTCATACAGCAGTATTTGTACAGTCCACAGTATAGCCTTAGAGCCTGTGTTTCCCCG